>NW_006775372.1:2473963-2491840 GCF_000442215.2 Lipotes vexillifer
ATATATCGTATTTAAAAACATAAAACTCTGGACTGAGTCCTGCTGTTCCTATGTTGATTACTTTGAGCAAAAAGGTAGATGATCTGCAAGGGCCAGTGTAGATCAGTGTGGGCTGACCGTGGGCGATGTGGTAGTTACAACTCTGAGTGCTGCACCGTTTGGGAAGTCATTCGATAAAACAGTATGTAGAGGAGATTCTGTTGTGCCTAATTGCTGCAGCTCCTTTGATTTACATGGGGAAACTCCTGTCCAACGTTACGGAAAAGGCAAAGAGAGTGAAATCTCTGGAAGTCTCATGGCGTGGCTTATTCTCACCTTTTAGAAGGGAGCTAAATCCCACTATTTTGCAGAATGGAGCAAGAAATGCAGGCAAACCTGAAACTATGGCAGCAGATGATCTGAAAAGAGCTGAGCCTTCACCTGTTTTTTGACGTCACAATGTGGTTTTAACTTCTTGAGTGGGAAAGAAAGTTTTGGGAGGAAGCAACTGTTGGCTAAGGATTAAGTAATGAATCCAGATGGAAGCCTCCGTCCAATTATCACCATCTTTATTGTCCAAGTGGTGTGTGTCCTTTACAATCACGGGTTAGATATCAAACCAGCTACAGTTAGGAGTTGGGTGAGTACTATGAATAGAGGGAAAATGAAAGAGGGAGACACATAAATCGCAGTTGGGAGGTCAGGTAGTTAAAACACAACAAATGTTTATACCTGAGATATTTAAGTTAATCATTAGAGCACCAAAGCTTTTGAAGCTTCTCTGTCCCGGTTAAAAGAGGTTTACCTTTACCGTGTCATTTTAGACGCCAACACAACCGTCGAGAAAGGACAGAAGCAATTTTAGACCTTGCAACAGTTTTGAGAAATAAACTAGAGCCAAATGTGTTAATGGTCTTGAAGGGCATACACATTTGGTACACTGACAGGCAACGTGCCCTTTACACTTGGGTATCTACCTTGTTGCTGGAGCCAGTTTTCTGCTCTTTTGCATCATTCCGTGTCCCTTGCTTGGGTCAGTTAATCCTCTAAATTAAATCCCCTTCTAGCTGCAGGACCACTGTGGTACCTGGCATCAAGCCCCCATCTGCTAGTCTAACCTTGGTTTTGCAGAAACAATGCAGTAACCAGATTCCTGTTTGTCCTTCTCTTGTGACATGCTGCCTGCCTTTTCTGGTTGTGGTCACCAGATCCATGGTCTGTGAGCTCACTGTCCTTTCTGGAACCCTAAACTTCCAGAAGCTGGAAATCTCCCAGACCTTGCTTTGAGGATGAGCCGCCCAGTGAGCATCTTCCCAATGTCTGTCTCCATGGTAAGGGCTTGGGGGTAATCGGAAGGGAAGGAACAGCGGACTTCTCGGAAAGGTGCATTTGTGGAGCTCGCGTGCCTTTGGTTTTGAATTTGTTTTCCTGGAGCGATCTTGGAGGCCACCTTGGTGGTGGTGCTGGTACCGGTGTGGGTTCCAAGCTGAATTCTCTGAGGCACTGCTGTCAGCTTACAGAGCTGCCTGCCTGCCCCCTGTCCTGCTGCATCTCCTCGTCTGGTTTGCGTGGGTCTAGTGACCCATGAGACCCGAGTGCCTCTCCATCAAGTCCTATTGCTTGGTGCAATAATATGAGTCACTGTGGTGCACCAGACCCGTAGCACACCTCATGCCCTTGAACTCTACAACAACTGTATCAGATGTGAAGTGTTATTCCCACTTTACGTAAGAAGAAACTCAGAGTCAGGAGTTTAAAAACCTGGTGCAGGTTGCATACCTATGGAGTGGCAGAGTCTGATCGTACCCTCAAGATTGACCTATTCCAAAGCCTGCGTTTTCAAACTGAGGCCGATCTACCGTCCTTCTGGGTGACTTCTCTTGGCTTTTCTTTTACACCTGGCTGGCTCTCTTCTTATCAGTGGATGTGTCTTCCCTTTGTTGGATTGGGGTTTTGAGCAGCTCACCTTTAACAACTGGGCAGGTTTAATTTCTAATTGTTTTCCAATCTGGTGTCACCTGTCCCATCCCTGATACTCACACCATGCCTGGCAGGGTCCTGAGATATAAAGCAATAATCTCTATTTCAATACCCAGAGGAGAGCAGGGTTCCAAAGTCCATTTTGACCTAGATTTTCACTTAAGTCTTTTGTGGCCCCTGCAAGACAAATGCACACCTTTGTCATTTTCCAGCTCTGCAATATTCCTGTCACATATGTGGAAGCACCTATTAACCATTTTTCTTATTTCCCGTAAGTAACTCTTTAAGAGTCAAACACATTAGGCGAACCTTCCCAGTTTCATAAGGGTTTCATTGAAGACAGTCAGACTCCTACTCTTTAATACCATATGGTTTTGCAAGTTGTATCATCACTGAAGGTAAATAAAGACCGCCCCAAATATTAAGCAACATTATATATTGTCATGGTGATGTTTATTACATTAGGAAAGTTCCAGCAATCCCTTTATAAGTGGTTGTTCAGAACTCAGAACACATTTTCTCATATAAATTATGTTATAAACCCTAGAAAAATTCCTGGGGTAGCACACTGAAAAACTACTAAATCCACATGTAGCTGTGCTTAGTGGTATAAGAAGAGTTTGTTTCATCCAGTTCCATTGGGTAAGCCATGTGTTCTATATATGAACATTGTTTTGAATAAATGGTTCCTGCACTTTAAGTGAAAAAATTGTCATCTTTTAAACCACTTTGGGTATGATACTCTCCGCTAAAATATATTAAATTCTTCCATCCCCTCTAAATCAGGGTGTTTCAAATGTGTTATACTCAGGCCCTCACCTTTGGAGATAAGAAAGGTACTGGCTTGTCGAAAAAAAATAGTGTCACAAGCTCTTTGTCTAAGCTCTCTGAATTTGTTCTCATAGTGAAGTGAAGATATGCTAATCTGTCAGTGGAAAAGTGGTCAGATACAGTATTCTAATGACTTACCAGGAACAGAACCATATTTCCTCCTTTCTCAAATGAGTGATTTAAAATATTGTTGGTGAATAAGGACTGTTTCAACTTAATGCTGTAGTCCGACCACATCCCATGTTGTAACCTGGTTGAGTCATACCTATTAGCATGGTGATAAAGCAGAATACTAATCTGGGTAAGTTTTGAGAATGATTTTGCTGTACTCTGATCTCAAGAGATGTTCAAGTGCAAAACAGAGGGGTTTATTGCATTTGCTAAATTAATGCACCGCTCCCCAGCCCAGAAAAAAGCTTGTTACTTTTAAGAACATTAAAATTGCATTGCCATTAGTCATTCCAACTCTGTATTCCAACATGGTCAGACCAGGTGAATTTTCAAATGATTTACCTTTTATTTCATCTCCCATCTTTGCGTCACGCAGTGTCTTGAGGTAGGGCTTTCCCACAACAATCATCATCTTGCAGTTACTGTGAGTACAGCTATGGGACTGGTACTATGATCCACAGCCAAGAAGCCTTATTGATTATTTCTGGAAGTGTCAGTTTCATTTTTTTTAACATCAGCATCTTTTTTTTGCCTGTACTGAACTGGGAACTAGACATAAGACCTGGAAAGACAGAAAAATTTGCTTCAGAAGAGTTCTTGGGCAGGGGATTTGCTGTGGTCAAACTCAGTAATATATTGTATAGAGAACTCTCTACTTTGTCAAGTGTCTAAATATCCTCAGTGGAAAATAACACATACACAGACACACACACACACACACAGTTTGGCTGCATCTACAGCTATATGACTATAACAAACTGCCCTCTATTTTTTGAGTTCAGTGAATACGAACTGCTAGGTCTGCAGATGTGCACAACAAAACCTTCCAAGTAAACAGGTCAGTGTTAACAGGTATCTGAATATGCAAATTAAATGTTAATTTTTCTCTAGAAATACTAAGGTATATATAAATTATACAGTCTTGCTTTAAAATTTATCTTATTAAACTGTGTATTTTGATTTTTTAATTGAGAAATATTATCTTTAATGTGATTTTTGGATTGAGAAGTAATCATAATGAAAACTGATAACAAATAGAGGCAACAGTGCCCTTATGTGAAATGTTGATCAAGTCAGATCGGCACCTCTTTTTTTTTTTAAATTTATTTATTTTACGTATTTTATTTTTGGCTGCATTGGGTCTTCGTTGCTGTGTAGGCTCTCTCTAGTTGCGGCGAGCAGGGGCTACTCTTCATTGCGGTGCACGGGCTTCTCATTGCCGTGGCTTCTCTTGTTGCAGAGCACGGGCTCTAGGAGCACGGGCTCTAGGAGCACGGGCTTCAGCAGTTGTGGCTCTCGGGCCCTAGAGTGCAGTCTCAATAGTTGTGGCACGCGGCCTTAGTTGCTCTGCAGCATGTGGGACCAGCGCTCGAACCCGTGTCCCCTGCATTGGCAGGCGGATTCTTAACCACTGTGCCACCAGGGAAGCCCAGATCAGCACCTCTTGATGAATGATGATCCCACCTTAAAAAATGGAATTCAGTATATCTGAAATGTCTTTCACTGCTGAGAGGGTAGAAGGATGAAATGACAGGCATACGCAAATGTATTTTGAAAATAAAAGCTGGAAAAATAAATTTTACAATGTTTTATAGTTACCTCTGTTTTTGTCAGCCTGCTGCAAACTAAAGATGGTAAGTTTAAATGCACACATGGAAGAGTCATAAGCAGTGAGGTCAACAATTACTTGTTGAGCCCTGTGCTACTTACGACACTGTGAGGGACTGTAAAATGTAGGGGTAAATAGAGTAATTTAAAACATGAAGACCCCACAAGTCGGTACTTAAATAAGAATCTCAAAACCTTGGGAGCAGCACGTAGTGCTTGGTAGTGTGGCAGGGCTAAAGAGGGTGTGAGGCCATGGTAATGGCTCTGGGAATTCAGAGGGGAAGTTGGCTGAGGCTGGCGGACGGTGAGGGCTCTCCTGGGAAGATGACTTTGACTTCGGCCTTGAGGGGTGGGTACGGTCTGTGCATTCAGGGCAGGGTGGGCAGCCCCCTGCAGGAGGGGAGTCGTGAGCAACACCAGGTCGGCAGGTGCAAGGCCTGCCGAGGGCGTCCCCTGCCAGCGCAGGTGGCAGGTGCGTCGTCACCACCTGGGCCTTAGAGGGGACGTGCGCTCACGGAGGAGATGCCGGTCACTGGGACGGGCGTCCGTGCTTTACCACCTTATGTGATATAATTCCCACCGAAACCCTGAGACTCCGATGTATCATTTGCTCTTTACAAATTTGGACGTTGAGGGAAAAGCTAACAAACATGTTCAACAGCACACAGTTTACAAAACTAACAAACATGTTCAACAGCACACGGGGATTCGAAGGGGCTCTCATCTCTGCAAATCTGCACCGTTTCCACAACACTGCTGTGGCTACATGGCTTCCTCGGGCACACAGATGGTTACATGTCAGCATCCATCTAGAACTTGGTCTTCTGCCTTGCATTCCGACACCTCTCTGTTACACTCTCTTCGTGCAGGACTTCTCACTTGGCTGAGAACTTTCTCAGATCTCGGCCTCATTTTACAAAATAAAAAATCTTCTAGGGAGTTGGATCAGATAAATGTACCCGGGAGAGAGAGGGAGAGAAAGAATCTAACTGAATCAGGGCTGCCAAGTGCCTAGCTGCTGGTAGAGTTTGGCGTTTTAACCCAGATCTTCTGACGCTAAAGCCCTAGCTCATACTACGGTAATTGATTTATTTTGAAATCAATGATCTTATGTCGCTTTATTTGGAATCTTAATTTGTGCACGCTCCCTTTGATAAAATCAAGAAACTGTCAGCTAAAACGGACAGACCAGGAGAAATGTATAAAGATAGACCAAAGTCACTTTAAACATAGCCATTGAAATAGTCTACAGTAGAGTGTAGGATCTACTAATAAAAACACGCAGAACAGGTTCACGAGTGGGCGAGGAAGGCTACTGTACGGTAGACAGAGAATGAGACAGACTCAGCATTTCTCCGCTATGACAAGCATAATTTGTAGTTACGTGGTACCAGAACATATTTATTCCAATGTCCAAAAAGTTTTATTTTTCACAGACATCAAACATGCCCTTTTTCTTTACATGTGAATTTTTTTTTTTTAAGGCATTCCATCCTATGATTTGGGCAGGTGGGTGTGTGTGGGGGGGTGAAACTTCTTTGTCCTTTAAGAACTGACCCTGCAGAAATCCTTCTATTCCCCATCTGTTTCTTCTGGGGATTCTTAAATTTTTGCCTCACATTCTTCTGACAATCATTTGTGTCTCTGTGAATCTCAAATTCATCCTAGGTACCTGTGCTTTCTGAAAATTGCAGTCAGGTCTGAGACGCCAGGATGTTACTTAACAAAACAGGACCCAGTTTAATAACTTCATCTATTTTCTGTTTCTCTTTTCAGAGTTAGTTTGGGGCTTTCCCCGTCATTCCTTATCTGGTCAGCATTTACCAGAAATAAAAATACGTATTTCGATTGTTGATTCTCCGTAAAAATAGATTATTTAAGTCCAAACCTGAGACTCTGAAGGAAGAATGTGTATTAATAAGTTGAATAGATGGGTTTAAATTTCTCAGTGATCCTAAAATGTAAATGTTTAATGCCTTCCTCGTCTTGTTCCGGGCTGCCTGAATCTCTGTGAACCCCTAAGAGAGTAGGCACGTACGTATATATCAACAGGGAGATTGAAAATAGTGGGCAGTGTTCGGCATGGGGGGTTCCCTTGCATTTCCAAAGGCTTTCCGCCTAAAGGTATTATTATTGTACCCAAATTTAATTTTCCCTCAAGATCAGCGGTTAGGAACATTTTTATCTACCATTCTTTCTGAATTAGGGGTACTGGCATATACCATTTCCTTTTGGATCAGTTTCTTTTAAGATATTATTATTCATTGTGCCTTGGTTAAACAATTCTAGATGGACCATGAGATTGAAATTGTACTTATTAAAACATTGACTGAAAAACACTTTTAACCCATGAATAAACCCATGAATAAAATTTAATTCAGTTCACAACGGTCATGCTGACTTCGCCTGGGATTTTAAATGGTTTTAATTTGACATGGCATACCATATTTCATCTGCTATATGTCAATGTCCTGTTCACAATAACTTAAGACAGTAAGCAGCGTTCTAATACATGATGCTAAAGCTGTTTTTTTTTTTTCATTTTGTATAAGGACTTTCTCTTCATAGATGCCTGTTCTAAACTGACAAAAAGTCCAAGTTTTTTTTTTTTTTTTCTTTCATTGATGTTTGTTCTGCAGGTCGTTGTGAGTTTGGTGTCCTCCTGAGAGGAGACGAGCTCAGGGTCTTTCTACTCTGCCATCTTCGATGCTCTCCCCAAGTTTTCATCAGTGGGATTAAGGTGATGTGTGACTTTCCAACTAGAGCAAAACCTTTGAGAAGAAATAACCTACTACCTTAAAGCAGATAATATTCTTTCTAAGGAGAAGGAAGAACTTTTTACTATTAAAATTCTAAAAAAATACTAAATTTTCCTTGCAAAAAAGCTGTCATATCTTTAGCCTCTAAGATTGCTTGTTAAAGAAAAGAAAATACTCTGAAAAAGTAACTGTTCACTGATATCAAATTATCCTTTGAGTCTGTTTTTCAACTTGATTTCAAGGAAGGGTTTGAAAGGAAGTTACCTTACATTAGATGCTTTGAACACACAAAGTGCAGGCATAATTCATATGAGAGAAATAAGCATATATTTGCATTGTATCAGGTTGATTTTCATACACGATACCATACATTAAAACATTTAAGAAATGTATACAATTTCCTTTTAAAGTCTGATACATTAAACTTTGAAGTTTCATTGTTTCAATATCTAAACAATTACAGGTGTATGAAAATTATTCTTCATTTTCTTACGTTCACATTATCTTAGTGGGTCCCTCCTATACACTGGGTGTCAGCATATGGCAGCCCCTGGCCAAATGCAGTCCACTGCCTGTTTTACTGACACACATCCAAGGTCATTCATGTACATATTGTCTATAATTGCTTTTTGCTGCAGTGGCAGAGTTGGAGAGCTGCCCATGTGGCCTGAAAAGACAAACTTATTTACTGTCTCACCATTTACTGAGAATGTGTTGCAGATCCCTGGTATGTATCAATTTACATCATTTTTATAGGACCTTTAGCACACACAGGAAACGTATGAGAAGCACAGCTGATGAATTCAGTTTAGGACTGCGCTAATGGGGGTGCTATAACTTTGTTTTGAGCTCTGCTAAAGAAAGTACAAAAAGTATATTCATGCAACCATGAATGAGAAGACTAAACTAAAGACATTTTTACACAATATATATCAATGTCCATTTCACAGTGATTTGATTTTAGACAGTGACAGTGTTTTAGTGTATAGGGCTAAAGCCGTTTTTTAAAAATCATTTTATAGCATCTAAAATTTTATTATACTTAGCATTTAGATGTGCCAGCCAAAAAACGATTGTATTTAAAACAGTTTTAAAGATAGAACGGATCATAGACACAATCTGACCCTTCTTTGAAGAGAGGAAAACATGGTAGAGAAATTAAATATTTTTCCTCACAATCACACTGTGATTAAATAACAGAACTAAATTTACATTCTGTGTCAACTACTATTCCTCTTCTTTGCCTGTGAACCAACTTGAACATATTCTTGGAAGAAATATGAAAGCAGTTCAGAATTGATCCAAAAGTCATTGAATCTAATCTGGGGGCTTGCAGACAAATTTCTGGTATTTAGCTGGTTTTCTGCCACATTGTTTCTTCTTATTTTTTTTTTTGTCTTCATTTTAGATTTCATTTAATCTAAAAATTAATGAACCACACCCTGCATTGTCAAGATGGCTAACTTTACACAAGACTCAGTATGAGGTCTCAGTGCAGTACCTTTGTCTGTGTTTACAGTTGCCTTGGTGCCAAGTGGTACCTCCTGCCTTTGTCGAGTAGTGAGAGAAGAGAGATGGGCTAAGTACATAAATGCTGCATTTTTCCTAGTGAATACCACAGGACCTCAGTGCAGGTTGTTTGAGTGAACTTTGTTCTTCTGAGAAGAGAGAAGCATGCCTGGGTGGTGAGTCTGGGGGGCATTGCAGTTAAGTACATCACTCTGCAGTTGGCCGTGCCTCACACATGGCGGCCAGATCCACAAGTATGTTCTAAGCAGCCATTCGGTTTCAGCAGCGCAGAAGCTTCGATCACATTAAATGAATAATTATTTGGATTTTATGGGTTTTGTTTGCTTTACTTTGTAAATTTCATTTGGTTTCATTATTGTGCAATGCTAGAGATTAAGGAGTTTGTAATCAGTTTATGTTTGCATATATTTACGTAACGTGAAGATGATCCTTTTAGTCAATGCTGGAGATGGAGGAGAAATTTGTTTTCACTGCTATGATTTTTCTTTATTAAGACTCTTTAGAACAGTCTTAGGTTCACAGCAAAATGGAGGGGAAGGCACAGAGAGTTCCCATACACCCCCTGCTCCCACACATGCACAGCCTCCCCCATTGTCCACACCCCCTTCCAGAGGGTACATTTGTTACAGCTGATGAACCTATACTGACACATCATCACCCAAAGTCCATAGTTTACATTAGGGCTCACTGCTGGTGTTGGACCTTCTATGGGTTTTCGTAAATGTATAATGACACGTTTCTATCATTGTAGCATTATGCAGAGTATTTTCACTTCCCTGAAAATCCCCTGTGCTCCACCTGTACACCCCTCCCTCATCCCCAACCCTTGGCAACCACTGCTCTTTTTACCATGTCCATGGACTTGCCTTTTCCAGGATGTTATAGTTGGAATCATGCAGTACCTAGCCTTCTCAGGTTGGCATCTTTCACTTAGTCGTACGCATTTAAGATTCCTCTGCATCTTTCCATGGCTTTTTAACATAGTTCATTTCTTTTTAACCCTGGTTCATATTCAGCTGTGCTGCTGTATCACAGTTTATGTGTACTTTCAGACACTGAAGATATCTTGGTCACTTTTTTTTTTCCACTTAAATTTTTTTTAAATTAACATAACATGTACATACCGTAAGGTTTGCCATTGTAACCATTTTGAAGTGTCCATTCGGTGGCATTAGGTACATTCACATTGTGAGCAACCATCACCAGCGTCCGTGTCCAGAGCTGTTTCATCTTGCAGAACTGGAACTCTGTCCCCGTTAAGCACCAGCTCCCGTGCTTTCCTCCCTCCAGCCCCTGGTGACCAGCACTCTCTCTTCTGCCTCGTGTGTTTGACGACTCTAGGGACCCCATATGAGTGCAGTCATGCACTATTCATGCTTTTGCGACTGGCTTTTTGCACTTAGCCTAATGACCATTTGGAGAGCGTCTGTGCCATGTGCAAGTGTGAGAACGTCTGTAGCCCCTGAAGCCCTTTCACCTGGTTTCTCCTCCCCTGCCTCTTGTCAGACACTCACAGAAAGAGGTGATCGCCAGAGACAGAGGGTTGCACCTGTGGCAGACAGAGAGGCATTTTAGTTTCCCAGTGATCTGTGTGGAGACAGTTGGTGAGGCAGCCTCCCCTGCCATTTTATTACCTTAGCATGAGAGGCATGGCTGCCGAAACCTAACTGCCAGCCGGGTGGGCTCTCAGGAGGTCAGCTTCCACAGGAGATGAGCAACGCTGCTGAGAGCCTCTGTTGTGGCAGCCCTGGCGGGCTTGGCACCAGACTGTCGGTTGCAGGTGGACTGTTGACTGCCGATGCCCAGGCTGAGTACTGCAAAGGGGTGTAGTGCTGACAGAGAGCACTGAATGCTTCCAGAGGGTGTCCTTTCTGGGTTGTTCTGGACACACGTGTCCGCTGACCCTGTGTGACACATGATCACAGTGATGGCCACGCAGCAATGATGGCTTACATTCTCTAGCAGAAGGGATCCACGTGGATTCCTTCCCCCACCACAGATGCACACTCCTCTCCTGAGACTACAGCAAGGCCTATCTCAGCCATACTTCTGAAGTGATGGCAGGAATGGCCGGAACCATCTGGGGCTCTTTCCACCGACAGTAATGAACAGACACAATAGAAGCCAGGTCAAAATTAACAAGATATCTTTGTAAAGACCAGCTTTTCTGGTTTCTGGAATGTTTAGCATCCTTCCTGACTCTTACTACAGGAGGGTAAAAGCTAAGTAGCTATAACTAAGAGATAGCACAGGACAGCCAGTCCAAAAGACAGACATGCATTTCTCTCCCACCCAGAGCGTGAAGGCAGATCTGGCTCCAAATGGTCACCCAAGGCCCCAGGAGGGCAGGAGACCCTTACATCATCACGTGATTCCCAGTGCTATTCTAGGGGTCGCAGATTTTAGCCAGCAAGAAGGCAAAGGGAGAGAGGCCAGCAGGAGCACCCGTAAGGACCCAGAAGTGTTACGTAGCAGTTCTGTTCACATTCCCACTTTTGAGAACTAGGTACAGACCACATCTGTACTTGGAGAGCAGGAATAAAGTATACTCTGGTCGTAACCATAGGATAACAACAGCAAAAAAAGGCTAGGGGGGTTGGTTAGGGACACATTCAGAAGTCGGCCAAAGTCCAATCTTTTATGCCCTGAAATATATGCACATTGCTTGTTTTCCATCCGTAGGAACCCACTGTAAGGGAGGACAACCCCAAGTCGCATGCAGTGAGAGCATCCAGCTCTTGAGAGAGGTGTAGTTTGCTTCTGCAGGTCCATACGAGACTTCTCATCACCCACTTTTCTTTTTTTATGTGAGTATTTAATTTATTTATGTATGTATTTTTGGCTGTGTTGGATCTTCGTTTCTGTGCGAGGGCTTTCTCTAGTTGTGGCAAGCGGGGGCCACTCTCCATCGCGGTGCGCGGGCCTCTCACTATTGGGGCCTCTCTTGTTGCGGAGCACAGGCTCCAGACGCGCAGGCTCAGTAGTTGTGGCTCGTGGGCCTAGTTGCTCCGCGGCATGTGGGATCCTCCCAGACCAGGGCTTGAACCCGCGTCCCCTGCATTAGCAGGCAGATTCTCAACCGCTGCGCCACCAGGGAAGCCCCATCATCACCCACTTTTTGATTTAAAAAGTAAAAGCCAAGTTCCCTGCCCTCTTCCATATAAAATGGCATCGCACTAACACGGTACATATGATGATCTATCATCAGAAAAGGGGAGAATGAGAAGCAGATACAGTGAAGACATAACTAGCGATCATGAAATCTTACTGGACGGCAGTGCGTCTGGTGGTGGCTTCGCTGCTTGGGTCTCTGGGAGGCATATCCTTGTTTATCACTCTCCTTGGCTACGTATAAGATGGACATCACGACCTGCCTGGGTTACTGTAGATCTGTAGAAACTCCTCTTTTTGATATTTGTATGAGAGCTTTTGAAGGTATTCCTCTCTGTAGGCAAGGCTTGTAGTTTAATTAAGAATTTAAATTCCTCAAAAAATGTCATAGGTTTCCAATTTATTTACTGCCCAGGAGGCTCATGAATCTGTCGTCATTCCCAGAATCCTTTTCTGGAAAAAGGTCTTGAGTCTGCCTTGCATATTTGACTTCTTAGTTTACCCAAGACTTTCTCTCTCGTCTTAACTCTGCCTACCATGAGATCACTTAATACATTAGACAACATTGTGAATCAGATCATTGTCTTAGGGCTTGATCTCTTGTTTTTGTTGTTGTTGTTGTTTTTTTAAATGACTAAATATGGCCTTTGAGAAAGGCATTGCTCAGCATTGGTAATTCCTGTGATGGAGGACAGAAACAGTTTCTTTTTCTTAATGACCCCAATTTCTCACCCCACTGTTTCCTTACATCTCTGCCTGCAAATTGGCCAATTATTGCCTAAGTTAATTTCCTTTTTGTAATGCCTTAGTAAAAACAATTAGGGTCAGCAAACATAAGAACTTTCTTTTTCCATTCATGTCCTGCAAAAATCACATACTCCACCTTTTAATTTACCATATGTGACACATTTACCAAATATTTTCAAGGTTTGTTCAAGGTCATCAGCTTTCTATTCTAAAATATGAGTTTCCTTGCTACCAAAGCAATAAGCCAATGCCATTTTTTTGTTATTGTTGTTATCTAGTGGCGTACTTGCCATACCAATATCCATATGGGATAGTTTTACTAATTTGTCTTAGAGTCGCATGCTGTATGCTCAGTAGACACTATGGAATCTAAGCATTTTAAAGAAAATTATTATGTGGGACTGGACTAGTAGTTGAAAAAAAGTTGGGGAAATCTTGCCGCTCCCATCAAATGCTGTTGACTTAAATTTAGTAAGTAGCTGGATCTGTTTATATTTGAAATATCCTGCCAGGGCTGCTTTTAAAGTTTGTTGAAAGAAGCCATTGCTTTTGGGCAAAGAATCAGAAGCCAGTGGTAAATCAGAAATGGAATGGAGGGTATAAGAGCTAGTTCCAAATGGTCAGCAACAGTGCTACCCAGATTGTAAAAGTTGTTAAAATGATGGCCAGACTAAACCATT
Organism: Lipotes vexillifer; assembly: GCF_000442215.2. Lineage (NCBI taxonomy): Eukaryota > Metazoa > Chordata > Mammalia > Artiodactyla > Lipotidae > Lipotes > Lipotes vexillifer. The sequence continues at coordinate 2,487,360 of NW_006775372.1, forward strand.
CCATTTGAGGAAAGGTTTAGTTGATGTATAAAGGCATGGGCACAATTTTTTTGGTATTGAGGAACATATCCATACAATTTCTTTTTACAAATACCCTGTTCCCACTGAACTGTACTGAGATTCTTGGATTACTTTGGGGAAAGCAGATAGTTCCTCTATAAATGACTGTGGGAGGAAGAGCCCTGCGTGAGTTTCAGATTTGTTAAATCTTTCCTATTGAGATGCTACGAAAGATTTTTCACTTCTGGCTGCTGAAATGGAAAGTAATAGTGGACAGATAGTTTCCAATATGAATTTAAATTAATTTTAAAGATGAGTCATAAAAGGAATTTATCATCATCATATTACTCTGTGGTAACTGGCATTATTCAAAAACAGGAAAATATTTTCTAAATGAAAAATGCATCTCTTCAGAGTTTTTCCAAAGGCAATAATTTATTCATACTGTAAGAAAGGGTACTGCTTTCCTTCTTTTTAAATTCCACTATTGGGCTGATATTTATTTTTCCTTTTCCACGTGGAAAGTTCTTAAGAACTGACCCTAATATTTATTTCAAAGGTCACTGTGGCAGCTGTCCAGCCAGTTTGCCTAGTCTTCTTTCTTGTATGTTCCCAGTGACTCTGTGATACAAATTTATAGGTTATTTAGTTTGTTTTGGACACAGTTTTATAACAACAGGAAGCACAAGCTTATTTTTAAGGATGATTTTTGATTTGGGGAATTTTCCATTCTATCTTGACATTTTGACATGGACTTTAATAATTTACATGTGTAAATAGTTAGAAAAAAAAAAATACAGTTTATTTTTGGCTACCTAGAATAACTCCGGGCACAAAGGAGGTGTTGAAGGTAGACTGTAGTTTCCTTTCTGTGCTCTCTGTCTCTTTGCATTTCCACCAAGAAGAACATCTTCTAGCGCAGGACTCGTGATCTCTCTGCCCCTCACTCCGTCTTCCCATAGGGGAAAGAAATCATGTACCTCCTGTGACTCTGGCACGAGGCTTAGGGGTGAATACCTCTGCTTCTCCCCTCCGCACTCCTTTTCTGGGAGGCGGCCTGGCCAGTGGGCGAGAGCACGTGTTCTGGTCTGAGCCTGTGTGGTCTCAGGTCCACATATGATATAAGGGCTGGGGGTGAGGCTGCGATCGCTGGGCACCGTCCTTCCGTCGGGGGGAAAATGAAATCTTCTGGGCAGTCGGTTGTAGCCCATTACTGATAAACATCAAATACGTATCTTCTAATCTGGCTCTTATCACTGATAAAGGCGGCAGTCCGCCATCCACCTGCCCGCCTACCTTGCAGAAGAAAAAGTGAAATGATCTGAGAAAGCCCAAATACTAAGCTCTGGCCCTTGGTTGGGAGCCTTGAGACATGGTTTAGAACTTGGGAACCACTTTTGTAGGCAGTTACTAAAGCTTCAACTAGGGGTTGGGCTCAAAGCTTCCCGGCCTTGGGATTACCAAGTGGCCTTGCTAGAGTTTGAATTTTCCCTTTGGTGAGTCATGCCAGTTTTGGCCATTACTGACAACAGAACAGAAAATGTTTTCATAGTGATAGGTTACCTTAAGCAAAAACCAGCCCCAGGAAGGACACTGGCTGAGCATACTTGTGTGGGCCTGAGCAAACTATGGGCCTTAGGGTATAAGGAGAGGTGGCTTGAGCTCCATTCACACAGGCCCTGGACATGTGAAGACCCTCATTGCTACTGCACTGCTAAGACTGCTAAGGCATCCTAAAACAGGAAAGGACTCGTCCTAGGAAAATATGTTCTCATTTTCATACTGTTGATTTTTCAGATACTATGGAGGCAGGAACTGGCAATCATCTGCCTTTGTTTTTAATAAGGCGTTTCATAGCCAGAGCTTCATGGAATCATGCCAGGATTTTAAGTTGCACCTAAGCTCCGTGCATGTGGGCAAGCACGAGTGTGTGAAGTTCCAGCTTTTCAAAAACCACGAGTACCGTGCTGATACTGGCAGAAGGAAAACACGGCCGCGGACAATTCTGTGGGATTGAAAGTTGTTCTCAGCCTCAGCCACCTGAGGAAGGCGTGGAGGGTGGAGCTCTGGGATTCATGTCTTCAGGTTATTAAGAGTCTCTTAGCATCACGTGGACTAGGTTGTCTTTGGGTTTGAATGTTGTTTAAGCTCATGAAATGGCCCTAGGTGTCAGAACTCAAAGGGATACGATTTAAATTTCTGGGACTGTGTGAAATTTAGGAAGATGTCTAGGAAATTCCTTTTGTACGTGCTGCAAGAATGGAAGAGATTTCCACAGGCTGGCTTCTGTCTGTTTCCCACCTTGGGTCTCCTACACTGCAGGTACACATGCAGTGCTGGCACCCAAAGAACATTTTCATATAGAAAGAAGCCTGCTGGTCTGGTTCCTTTGTCGTGTCACCAAGAGCATCAGCACAGCAGGTGGTGGGCGCCTTTCCCACACTAGGCTGTTGCAGTAGGCAGAATAGCGGCCCCCAAAGATGTCCCTGTCCCAACGCCCAGAATATGTGACTGTGTTTCCCTACACCGTAAAGGGGACTTGGCAGATGTAATTAAGAACCTTGAGATGGGCAGATGATCCTGGCTCTTCAGAGGGGGAGCCAATGTCATCATGAGGGTTCTTGTAGGAGGGAGCTGGAGGGTCAGAGTCAGAGCAGGAGACGTGAGGAGGTTATCAGAGGTTGCAATGATGTGGGGCTTGGAGCCCATGAATCCAGGAGCCTCTAGGACTGGAAAATGCGAGGAGATGCAGTCTCCCCTAGAGCCTCCGAAGGGGTGCAGCCCTGCTGACCCACTTAGGATTTCCGACCTCCAGATCTATTCAGATGATGACTTTGTGTTGCTTTGAGTCACTGCATTTGTGATAATTTGTTACAGAGGAAGACGAAACCAGTAGAATTGACTAGCAGTAACTTAAACATAGAAAAAAATGCTGAGCTCTTTAAAAGTGTTCCACTAAAGTGAAACCAAAACGTTACCCCAACTCATCCATCCATAAATATGAGCCCCAGCATGCACTTGAACAGACCAACCCTGTCCCACACAAAGGGAAATGTGGGAGAGGAGTTGGGAGTAATGCTGTGTAGAGATCACAACTGACTGCAGAAGTGTGTTCCTTCTGTGTTCCTTCTGTCACAGTAACAAATGGCTCTGTGAACTGGACACATTATCAGGGCCAGGGTCCCAGTGAGCCACTCAAGTCCAAAGTCCAATCTGTCCTTATTGGATATTTTGTTCCTTGTGGATTTTCTTTTCTTGCATTAATTTACATTTAAAAAAAATAATGTATTAAAATATTATTTATCCTGATGTCTTACTTTTTGGGCCCTCCCTTCGATTCTGTGCCCAGAGTGCCTCATGCACCTGGCTATTGGCGTGGAGGCAGAGTTTCAGCCTCACTAGCCTCGCAGAAGTCGGCCTCGGCACCAGTGAGAGCCTGGGATAAAGGGACAGGCCTTGGGAGCGCGTAGGTTTGCAGGCCCAAGCAAGGGTCCGCGACTGCAGCTACTGGGACCAAAGATTGCACGGGCTGACTCCCCTGAAGGCAGCCTTGGTTCTAGAAACACGGGGCTCGGAGGAATCAGAGGGCCGGGGGGATGTCGGCAGGGAAGAGGGTAGTGACTGGCTTAGGCCCTTCCGTTACTCTGCAAGTTTTACAAGACGCAGCTCTCAAACGCTGCACCCTGAGAGAAGCACACTCTCAAGATTTTGAACGTGATGAGAAGATTTGGGGGTGCATCGGTCAGCGTATGAAAGACAACGGAGTGGCACTATTTCGTGCACGCACGTGTGTGTTCCTGAGTCTCACACAGCGTCCGCCCACGCACCGCCCGCGGGTCAGCTCCTTCCTGCCCAGCGAAACGCTGCCTGGGTGTCGCTCCTGGGGGAGCTGAGAGGCTCGGGTGCCGGGCCCTGTACAGCCCGGGGAAACAGACACCAGACCTGTCGTCTCCATCCCCAGCTTCTGCCTGGAGGCCACGTCGCCTCTGCCCTGAAAGCAGCCCCGTATCCCACCGGATGGGCGGGCTGGCCCAGCCTCTGCGCGCACAGGGGAGGTGCGGCCTGCACGCTTGGTGGGCCTGGGAGGAAGAAGTGGGTCTGCCTAGCCTTCTCCCCGCACCCCGCTCCTGTCTTGACTGCGGTAGCCTCCACCCGAGGGCGGGCGTCTGGCCTGCCCGTCCCCCCCACCCCCACCCCGCCCCGTCGCGCACAGGGCCACCCCCGCCCACGGAGGCTGGGGTGGAGGGCCACCTGCGGAGGCTGACTGCGAGGGTCCCTGCCCCTGCCTTTCCTACCTGGGTCCTTCAGGTCAGCTTTCATCAGGCACGGATTGCACATTTCTAATTCCAGTTGTCTGAGTTCTCGCTCTCGGTCGTTTCCGAATTCAGCCAAGAACAAACTGGTAGTAATTTTAGTAAGCCCTCTTAATCCCCTGTAGTGGATGATCCATAAATCTTTCCTGAATAAATCAGCAGTCTCTT
>NW_006775372.1:2492091-2493235 GCF_000442215.2 Lipotes vexillifer
TGTATATATATATATATATATATATATATATATATATATATATATATATATATATATATATGACTGATCTTAGGTCTATTTTGCATCCAAATTTGATTAACTTTATTTTTTGGTGAATACAATAAAAGTACTTATACATGCGGTCCCTTTCCTTAAATAACTTTTTCATGCATCCTGTTGTCGTTTGTGTATGTGTGCGTGTCTGTTGATGGAAGCCGAAGCCAGATTGTGTGTATGTGTGTGTAATTAAGGCTTGTAGCATGCACTTCATGTGGTTTGATTTGAATTTGATCTGTTCTAAGTTCAGGGTGAAAAATAAAATCCACGTCTGACAAAGAAAACCAAAAGCATTATGAAAATCATATAGTTTCAAATACATCCTTCATTGGGATACAAACTCACGCCCAGCAATGATTCAAGCAGACAGGTCTCCACTGATTGGTTTGGTTTTAGATTCCACCAGATTTCCTAGACTTGGACCTCTTCATGTGTCAGGTGGCCTGTACGCTAATTGGTCAGGATATCAGACATGTCGAAAACCAGAAATCCATTCGCACTGCCTGGTTCAATCAGTGTAGCGAATCTGTATTCCACACGTCCAGGTCAATAGTTTTAACCTGGCATCCATGGCTAAAAGTGGAGCCTAAGACCCAAGTGTTTCTCATTAATGTGTTTCTGCTTCATATCGTGAACATTCTCTTTTTTGAGGCATTCCTCTTCAATGCCTCCATCCATTCACAGCCCGTTCCCAAACATTTTGCCGTTTGAGACACAGGCAGTTTAAATCGGTATCCTCTTGTGACTGGCAGTTCAGAGTCCTAAAGAAGGGGTTCTCCCCTTCCAAACTTTCAGAAACTTGAAATGGGTTGTGCACCATATAAATAAAATCACCATTTCCTTGAAAAAGTACAAGATCATGATATTGAATACTGCTATAAAATTATCGTGTGTTGATTGGTATAATAAGACAAAAGAGTGGTACTATTTTAATTTTCGTTTAGCACCGCTTTCTGCCCGTTGCCCTTGCCAGGATTTTCAGAAGTTTTTAGTGAGGAGGCTGTACAGGTTGCTAGCACGTTGTGTACCCCACTGTGTCCAGGCGGGAGTCTGCCTTCTGAGCAACCCAGATTCCCACCACATTCCT
>NW_006775372.1:2493259-2504584 GCF_000442215.2 Lipotes vexillifer
GCTCCGTGCTCCTCTAGAATTCCACTGCCATCCTCTCCTGGGTGATACCAAGGCTTCTGGGAAACAAACAAAAATAGAATGCCCCCCCACCGTGCCCCGCAAATGTTATGGACCGCAGATAAAGGCCAGCACAGAGAGCAGCTGGATAGGACCCGGCCACGACGCCGGCATCATAGGTGTGATTGCATCTGATGTAACTGATAGGCTGCCAGGTGGGCCTCACAGCCCCCATTTGTGCACACGCGCCTTCTTATACCCAGCCTGCACCCTACACTCTTCCCTCGAGGGCAGGGTGACTTCTAAATTTCTGTGCTGCCCTTCAGGGCTTACCTCGCCAGGTCTCACAGACCGTCTTCCTCTTTCTCTGCACTGCGTAAGTTGTGCCTTATCTCAGATCGTCAGGCACACGACATCCCAGAGAATATTAGAACTGTGACCCTCTTCAGATGGAAGGAGGATATGTCACTACCTTTTCACTCTTGTCATTTTGCCGTTGGAGACACAGGCAGTTTAAGTCACTTCCCAGTGTGTTCCAGATGGTCCCTGGTCACCTTTCCCTTGTCTATTTGGAAACTACATTTTCTGTAATGCCCCCTGGATGTGGGTTTCAGGGTAGATTTTACCTCAGATCATCCACGTCATGGGCTTCTTTATGAGCTGGGCAGAGGCTGGGAGGAACTTCCAGTGGTTACTCATCTCTGAGCAATCTCCCCGCTTCTCTTCTTCTGGGCCTCCTACCCCTTTGTAAACACTTTGTTTTCAGCAAAGTGCCCCTGTTTGAACCCACAGAGTGCTAATGTCTTCCCGTCAGACCCTGGCAGATGCAGTAAGTGAAATCTAACTTTATTCTCATCCCAGGACAAAGAATCAAATTACTTTGGGAAACTTTAGGCAAACAAGTGGTTTTAAGACCCTTTACTATGGCCTAAAGAATTCCAAAAATCATTTTTTTTTCTCTTTAAGGAAGTTCCCTGAGTCAGGGATGAACACAGTTAAGAATACATTGACCTTAGTGACTATAGTTTCCCTGAGAATTTTCGGGCATTTTTATGTTTCCAAATACCGAAACATTTTCTAAGCTTCATTGATCGAAAGTTCTAACAGCTCAGTGAATTATATCTATATCTGAAGTGGAACATAAGAAATGCCCCAAGGTTCTCAAAGATGTTTTGTAATGATTTACAGTAAGAACCGTGTCTAATGGAAATGACAGGCATAATTTACGTATGAAAGCCGAAATGAAATTCATCCTTGACTACAGATGGGTATTTTTCCACCGTGCCGTGGAACTCTGCTGCTCATGATGTCGATGAAACTATGGGCTTTGACTTCTTGTTCAAAAACACCAGTTCAACTTTAATTCTACAGTCACGCAGCACCTGTGCAAATGTATGATAAAGATAATTTTAAAAAACCTTAATTCTTCCTGAGATTTAAATAAAGCTCTTGATTGTCTTTTAGAGCATCTTTTAGTCAAGCTCGCCCTTAAAAGGCAACGACAGTGTCACATTCTCACATGTGACTTTCAGACAGACCCACGTGAGCATCATTTTGTGTGGACAGTACAGCTCTAAGCCTCGTGATATGTGGAAATGCGTGTACAGGATATTTGGCATAGAAGGGTCTGGATATATAAAGTGATAGGAAAGATGTTCCCTAGAGTATTTTTTGAGCGGTGTGAGATTGTGACAGGCTTGTTTTATGTAACCTATGTGACATCAAAGCATAAGTGGCAAAGAGGGCTATTAAGGAGCAAGTAATAGGATTATGCAGTTTGCTTGATGATCTTACCTGTATGTTCTGATCGATATTTTCTCCGCAAAGCAGAGCAGATATTGATTTTTTCTTTTCCTTTTTTCCCCCGCACCGTGTGGCTTGTGGGACCTTAGTTCCCCGGGCAGGGATGGAGCCTGCGCCCCCTGCAGTGCAAGCACGGAGTCTCGACCACTGGACCACCAGGGAAGTCCCCAGCACAGATATTATTATTTCCATTTCATGGGTAGACTGTAGTATTGAAGGTCACCTGTTCCATAGTGCACACCTGGCCTAGGGCCAGGTGTCCTGGATTCCTCTCCGCCCACTTCGGGGCACCAAGTAAGATGACTGTTGTTCTATACAAGAACGTGCAGGTCCCCACTTCAGAGTACTGGTGACTGCTGTTCCTTTGGATGCAATTTCCTCCCCATCACTATTACTTGTTGTTGCAGTTCCCTGATCACATTTGTTTGTTGCACCCCTTCTTCCTGGCTCTGCTCAAATGCTCCATCCTCCACGAAGCACTCATGGTTCCATCGCACTAGCTCGAGGTGACCTCTCTGTTCTAAGACTGTACTGGGCTCTTCCTTTGAGCCCCTTATCCCAGGTGACTTTCCCAATAGACTGCCCTAGACTGCTTTCACGAGTGTGATCTCGGGTGGCCTCCGCCTGCAGCGGCTTGAAGCCAGGATTTCATTTCCCGGCCAGAGAGTGAAGTCAGGCCGCGGCAGGGAGAGCGCTGAATCCAAGCCACTAGACTATCAGCGACAGTGGCCAGTGACGAGGCGCCTGGCCTGTCGGCTTTGTAGAAATGAATTCCCACCAAGAGATGGAAAGTAGTGAAACAAGTAAAGTGCTTGTTAGGAGGAAAATAGGTACGTGTCAATAGACTCACACGGGTGGAGTCAGAGAGTCGCGCCCTCGCGGTAGTTTGCATCACGTTTATGGGGCATTTCTGCCGGGTTTCCTCTGGCCAGTCACCTTGTTTGCCGGGTTCTGAGTCCGTATTGGGCTCATCTCAGGGTCCTCCCCTGTGTGCGTGCGCATCTCTCAGCCAGGCTGGATTCTAGCGAAGAGGCCTGTGGGTAGCTTGACGTCACCTACCATGGGTTGGCGCCCCCTCCCTTTTGACCTCCGAGGAGGCTTTCTGCGCATGTGTCGTCGGGGAGGTCCCGAGAATGAGGACTGTGTGATCTTTTACCTCTTAACCTGGGCAGGGCTCGGCTCTTCCATCCCTCTGCATCTTGGACTGTTTGTCCACAGGGGACAGACTCCCGTGGCTCAGCCTGGGGCCCATCTATCTGCTGCCACAAGTGGACTTTTCTGATCTGCTTTGAGAGGTGGCAGATTCTTTCGGGAGCGGGGCTTTGCCTGCGAGCTGGAGCCGCTTCCTTTATGCAACCTCTTCGTTATGTCAGGGCGGCCGTAGCCTTCTTGAGGACCAAGGAAGTGTGCCAGTGCCTAACAGAATCTGCTTTTCATTAAGCCCCTATCGTATGCTAGCAATGTTGCTAAGGATTTTATGTGTGTAATTTCTCATTTCTTGACAGTCCTGCAAGATAGGTATTACTATTCATATGAAAGGCCGCCTAACTTATAAAGGGGTAGACGTGCTGAGCTTAGAGTCAGGTCTCACCTAACCCTCAACCCACTCTGTGTTTAATACACCATTGCTGGGAGGCCTTAGTTGCGGGAATCCCAGGTTTCCGTAATTATCTGTCAAGTGATGAACAAATGAGTGAATGCAGGAGTGCCTTTTAGAGCATCAATCTTTCAGTACTCAGAGAAAGTGAAGATTTCACATTATGTGTGTGTAGCCAGGAGGCTGCTGTAGGACCACTTGGCTCGAAATCTAAGACGTGACCACTTGGCTCGAAATCTAAGACGTGCTTCAAGGCAATGATCTAGCTGTTTGCGGTCCAGTTTGCTGGAGACTGCCCTGATTTAGCCCTCTGTGGATCCATAGCCCGTTTTAATGATTTTTAGGCCTCCCTTTCGCTCTCAGCTGTGTTTGGTTGAAACAGTTAATCACACGGTCACAGAAATGAAATTCTGTACAAATTAAAAAAAAACTTGTACACATGAAGAGGAGGAGAAAAAAAAAAGAAGGAAGAAAAAGAAAAGAGAAACACCTCATGTGCAGGTTTACAAAGGACAAGTGTCCACATCTGTTGTCTCTTTGGCATCTGCTGATACCCTGACTGTCGGCATTGTGAAATCATCTTTCATTACAAACCTCAGGGTTCTTTCTCAGGGCAAAGTTTAAAAAAGCAGTTCTAAAATCAACTATACTTCAATTTTAAAAAGAAAGAAATTAAAATGGCAATTCCCAAAAAAAAAAAAAAAAAAATCCTGACAAGGTCAAACAAGGAGAAAGAGAATAAAATCGGTATTAGGAATGAAAAAAGAGGATATCGTTATAGTTCCTTGCAGACATTGAAAATATAATAAGAGGATATTACCAACAACTTTAATAAGTGTAAAATGTTTGAAGAAAATGTTAGCAAGTTAACTCAATATATAAAAAACTTAACACATGAGCAAACTGAGTTTAAACCAGGAGCACAAGATCAGTTTAATGTAATTTTCCACATTAATTTTATAAAGGGGAAAAATCATGTGATTATCTCATGTATACCAGTAAAGTATTGATTGAAATTAAAAAACAAAACAAAGCAAAATCAGTCAGTTATGCTCATTGACTCATTCAGACACCTAGTGCTGCATGAGATGTTTATCCTCAGATATTAAGAACACGTTCATTAATTTTGTTTTGCTTTGTTGTCCCCTCTGGTTGTGTAGTATGTTCTGTAAGGTACAGCCCAGGCCCATAAACACAGAGGGAGAGGGTTGCATGTCACGATGCCCCTTCTCAGGGTAGGAGTTGCGGGGTGTCTTGTGAACCATCTCGCAGGGTGCCTGCCATGGTACACCAGAGCTAGAGGCTGCTGTCGATTGACGGGGTGGGCTTTCAAAATTGGAAAGTGCTGAGGAAAAAAAAGGTCTGTTTATTCTTCCACTGTACAGTGTTTCATAAAAATGAGAGACGGTGAGTATTTGGAGAAAGTTGTGTTGATCTTGATTTTTAGCGGTGGCACAATTTGAGCGATCTCTGTGCGTCTGCTAGTGGTCTAAGCATTTTGAGTGTGTGTACTGTTTTGCAAACAGAGCTCAGTGTGAGAAGGGGAGGGTGTGGTCGGCAGAATTTTAACCTCGCCCCTCCCCCGCCGCCGATTCTGCCCCCCACCCCCACCCCGGCATCCACACCCTGTACAATCCCACCCCTTGAATGTGGATGTGATGAAGGCGCTCCTGTGGTTATACCAAGGATGTGGCGAAAGGGAAGAGATAGGGCAGAGGTGATTTCAGCCGGGAAGTGGGGCCTCAGCCCTAAAATTGCAAGCAAGTGAATTCTGTCAATAACCTGAATGAGCTAGACAATGGAGTGTTTTTTGGTCAGACCTCGGATGCAAATGCCGCCCGGCACAGCTTGACTTCAGCCTGCGGAGACCGTGAGCAGAGGACTGGGTTCCCCCCCAACCACACCACCCCCCGGCCTGGACTTGTGTCATCTCGTACGCGCGTGTTGCTCGAACATGCTGAGATCGTGGGGCGTTGCTATTCAGTGTAGAAAACTAATGCACACGGGAAGCCATCTTGTGAGGTTACGTGCAGCATGCATCCCACACAACATCCAAACACTACGTAAGAAATACTGTGTAAGAAATGCCCTGTTGTTTCTTACAGGCAGTAAAGAGCCCGAAGTACTTAACGTGCTAAGTGGGAAACCCCCGTGCGAGGAGCTCAAGGTCACGCGCGCCATCCAGCTGGGAGCCACCGTGTCTCTTCTGCACCATGTACACCTAATGACTTCTACTCTGTTGCCCTTTATTTCACTCCCAAGACATCTCTTTTTATTAGCAGTTATTTGTGGACTAGTTTTGTCTTTCCTCCTCTACTGCAAGCCTCGACTGGACCCAGAGGCCCTTATTTTTCTTTCCAGTGTGTTTTCCTCCAAGTTCACAGAACGCACAAAAACAGTGTCGTTAAAACAATGGTGACTTGGGGATGTTAGGAAAATGGATTCCTCTCCCGAGGGCCGTCGCTGCTGGAGAAGAAAACAAAGTAGCATATGCCCCGCGCACGGTAGTGATGGGGCTTTTCCAAGGCACCCCATTACTTTGATCAATTCCCACGCTTTATTAACGTCCGTCAGCGTTGCTCCAGACAGGACCACCTGCCTAGAACTCGGACACAATTTTAGAATAAGAGGAAAACAACCCCACATTTGCCAGCCTCTGTGTTGTAGGGTCTAGAATTGCAAGTGCTGCCTTCACCTGTTAAGTGTCCCGGGACCCCGAAGGTCTGGCTCTGTGTTTGGCCCGCTCTCCCCAGGTACGCCCCCCTCCCGGCAGGAACGGCTCCCCACCCGGCAGGTGCTCCGCACAGACGGGCCAGCCGCACCTGTCGGCCCTTAGCCTCACGAGTTTCACCCGCGTGCGCCGTGCGAGGTTATTTAACGGAGCCAATCCCGCCCTCCCGTGAGAGCGAGAAGCCGCTTCGCGTCTGGTGTCGGCCGGGCGGGCCTCGCAGGCCCGGCAGGTTCGCACTGCTCCGCCTCGCAGCCGCAGGGGGACCCCTCGCCGGGGGGTGGCCTTCTCCCCCAAAACGTGAGTGCATGCGACTAACAAACTGCTGTCGCCTTGTGTGCGGCTCCAGGGTCGGCTGTCCCGCGCGCAGGCCCTCCACCCCGCGTACCGTTTCGGCTGGGGCGCCCCGCCCTCTCCATAACGATAGGAAACGGTCAGGTTTCCAACCCAAAAAAGAAAAAAAAAAAACCCGGTCCTCATATACCTTTGAAAAAAGATCAATGCTCATATTATAAAAAAGAGGGCCACTGAAAAAAAGACTGCCCAGCCCTGTCAACCACTAAAAAAGAACGATCAATGACTGCCCCTAGGAGTTTAAAAATAGACTCGGACTGAAGGGGTCAGGGCTCCAAACCCCCCCCCCCCCCGCCCCCCCCGCCCCGGGACGCCCAGCACTTTGCGCTCCTGGGTTCCGGCTCCACGAGGGTGAGACCTATAACCAAGGAAGCGCAGGTTTCTGGCACAGCTGGTGGCTTCAGACATCCACCGGGGACGCGCAAGAGCGTTAGAGTCTGCACGTTGCAGCAGAAGCGAATTCCTGTTTCCGTCGCACGCAGAGGCAGTGCTCACTAATTCTGGCTGCGGCGAAGGATTGGAGGAAGGCTTGATACGAGAGACAGTATTTGAGCCAAGCCTTGGAGGAAAGCTGGGTGTCGGCAGTGGGACGGAAGGGCACTTTAGGGAGACAGGACGTTGTGATTAGAGCTCCAGTTTCGGTGAGCAGGAAGGGTGGGGAGACGCGAGGGGGCAGGTGTGCCGATCCAGGGGGCGAGGCGGAAAGTTGAAACAAGACTGGGTCTGACGTGAAACAGCCTTGGATGCAGTGAAAAGGGCTCAGCCTTGAATCTTTATGAAGTGGGAAAGCGTGGGGCATTTGGGATTGACAGGCTGACGGGCTGACGGACATTCGTTTTGAGCAGATACATCTTACTAACAGCGTGGGAGGGATGTATCTGAGCCCGTCGTGCAGGTGATACACATATGTAGTGTTTAAAAAGCTGTAACTTACTACCGAGAAGTCTCTCCGTGTCTCCATTTGTACAGCCACAGTGAGCACGTCCGAAGTGAAATGCTTGTTGTAGGACATCTTTCCAAACTCATCTCAGAGCAGATTTGCTCTGAGCCACTTTCTATTTATTTTTCCTAGTTACTTCTTACTTTTTCACAAATAAACCTTGTGTTAAAGTATTAGGATTGATTTAGAAAAAAATTTCATCTCGTGTGGTTCCTGAAAATTAGAACTTAATATAAAGTTGTGAATAGAAAAGGTTTTCCATGAACCCAGCTGAATCCATCGGCAGTCTTTTGCTTGCTTGTGTGTTGCACAAATATTTCACCTTTTAATGTGATAAAGATCAAGGAACGTGAAGGGGGGGTGGCATGATGAACACTTTCCCGCTGCCTTAAAGAAGAATCGTAATGGTGTGTGTTAGTGCCTTCCTCATCTTAGCAACTTGAGGGCAAACTTCCAGATTCCACTTCCAGAATTCTGCCCACCCAGCAGTCGTCTGATTGTCCCTTAGAGGTGTGTTCTGTCTTGTCTTTCTTTATTTTTTTTTTTTTGCGGTACGCAGGCCTCTCACTGCTGTGGCCTCTCCCGTTGCGGAGCAACAGGCTCCGGACGCGCAGGCTCAGCGGCCATGGCTCACGGGCCCAGCCGCTCCGCGGTATGTGGGATCTTCCCGGACCGGGGCACGAACCCGTGTCCCCTGCATCGGCAGGCGGACTCTTCAACCACTGCGCCACCAGGGAAGCCCTGTTCTGTCTTTTAAGAGTAAATCAGATCCGTGAATACCTTAGGCATCACTGGAAAAACGGTATAGCGTACATTGTTATAAATGGTATCTTGACCAAACTAGAGAGTCAGGTGCCCCAGATTTCCTGTTCCTACCCCAAACTCATACATGTTTAGCTGATTATTAACTAAAGTTCTAGTAATTAAAGAAATAATTTTTTAAAATGTAGTAACAGAGACCTAGAGGTTATTCTTCCTGTCATAGTTATTTCTAAAATAAAGTAGGTCAGAGTCCTTTTAGTATTAAGTTCCTTTTGGTTTGGTGGCATTGCTACATTAATACGGTTCGTAGTATCTCCAGGGTCAGAACTGGAGACCATGTGTTGCTGCAAGGCCTGCATGACTAATGTGCTTCTCCAGACACTGAACTTCTAGACTGTGGCAGACCTTGGTGTTTACATGGGAAGGCTGAACTTGACATGAGTAGGGTAACACATCTGGGGAAAACATCAAGAAAACTCAAACCATTTTTCTCTTGAATTATTGGAAGGGTGAGACGCTGGAAACATCAAGGATGATGCTTACAGCAATTCAAAAACCATTCCTTCAGAGACTTTGGGGGAAACATGAAATATCTGTCAGTGAACCAGCAGGCGGGCGAGGTGATGTTTGCGAGAATGCAGCAGGAACTGTAATGGAACTGTAAACCCATTACTCTTCCAGATTCGCTTGCTATTATTCAGATAGGAAAATGGTAGCCTCGTTTTCTGTCTCAACAGAATCCCTCTATTATGACGGTTATACGTTTGATAGATGTAGAAAGTCTTTAATGTCACCTTTAGTGATTCAACTGCCTGGGTCTGGAAGATGCTTTTGCTTCATTTCAGAATCTGAGATGTGCATTTGTTTATATTCATTGGCTTAATTTAGCTCCTTTTCTCTGAAGAGTCCAAGGTGCTCTTGAGAGAGGCTTCGCGTAAGGAGCATGCAGTTCCTCTTAAAGCAGAGGGAAGAGACAGGCAGGGAGAAAGACAAGGAAAGGAGGAAATGAGAGGCCTTGAGGTGGGAGCGAGTTAGAAAGGGTCACATGATGGTACGAACTTGGCATGGCTTGTGCAGTTTTTAGAAACTGAAAACGTTTCCGAGATGGGCATTGGCCATTCAGTAAGCCCAGGAGGTGATGGGCAGAGAATACCCGGTATCTTTGGCTTCCTTGGAGTTGAGGAAACCCACTACCTCCAAGTGCAGATAATATCATTGATGATATCATCATTTCCCAAGCATTTAAACCTGGTGTTGACTCTCTTGAATGTTAAACTTTATAGAAACTCAGTCCTGTTTTCTCTGCAGCTAACTCTTCCTTTCATGCCACTTTTCCACCCAGTGCCCTGCCCTTCCTCCCCTGCAGCCTGACACCCAGTCTGTGACGGCCCACTCTCTGACTTGCTTCTCTGTCACCGTCCCACCTGCACTCTCAGAACGATATCCTTCTGGTGTCTTGGCTGTGAACGATATCCTTCTGGTGTCTTGGCTGTGTGTGCTCCTTCCCTCAGCGCCTTTTCACGCCTGCTTTCTCCTCTCCTGTCACGCTTGTTCTCCAGAATGACTATGTTGTTCTTCTGTGTCTTTCTTTCTGCTGTACATGTCCCGCTGAGTGGGCCTCTCACTGTCTGTCAACTCCGCTGGAGCGCGGATAAGGACCATGGCTGCTGAGGTTTCTTGTTCAGAGCCTCTGAGAATTCTGTCCACTCAGCACCCTGCTCTCATTTCTCAAGACCCTGTTTTCTTTCTTTTTTTTTTTTTAACATCTTTATTGGGGTATAATTGCTTTACAATGGTGTATTAGTTTCTGCTTTATAACAAAGTGAATCAGTTATACATATACATATGTTCCCATATCTCTTCCCGCTGCGTCTCCCTCCCTAAGGACCCTGTTTTCGAAATGGAAACTGGGGAGGCTAAGGTGCTGCCATGGACTGAACTGTGTTCCCCAAGTTCATATGTGGAAGCCCTAACGCCCAGTGGGATGGCGTATGGAGGTGGGGGTCTTTGGGAAGTAGTGAGGGTTAGATGACGTTGTAAGGGTGGGGCCCTTGTGCTGAGGTTAGTATCTTTATAAGGAGAGGAAGAGGGAGACCACGGAATCAGCCAACACCTCGACCTTGGACTTGTCAGCCTCCAGAGCTGTAAGAAATAAGTATCTGTTGTTTAAGGCCCCAGTCTGATATTTTATTATTAGCAGCCCAAGCATGCTAAATGGGTACCTTGCAGCCTCAGACTGCACCCACTTCTCTGGCAGCGCAAGGTCACAGTTTTATAACACAGCGTCAATGTACTGTGCTTGGAGTCTCCAGTTGCCCTTTCTGAGTCTATAAACTGAAGACATGTCTGGGCCTTCCTTCTTTCAGAACGTTCTAAAGACCAAGTGGATATGTTCTCAAATTATTTCTGGCGAAAGGGGGAAAAAGAATAGGAGGTGGTTTATAGTCCAAGGGACAGGAATCCCACGCTGGAGGTTTACAAAGTTGAGTTAAGGGTTGGAAAGTTTTATTATTTCATAGATTTTTGTAAACTTGTAACCAAAGTAAACAGAATAAGGACAGCGTCACTGGTAAAAATATTGACTGGTACCGTAGGCTACAAGAAAACACACTTGTTAGAATATTTTTCCACATTTTCCAATTCTGTCTTAAAGTTGGTTAAACATGTAGAATTCTCTAATTAGCTTCTTAGTCATCTGATGAAACAAAGAATGCTTCGGGCCTGGTGCTGCAGGGAACGTAACCTTTCAGTGGTAGTAACTTGTTTGAAAGAATGAAATTTGCTTTGCATTTAAAAAACATATATACCTTAATTGTGTGGTTTTATGGTTGACTGGAAGTTGCAAAAAGGGGATTGTGGTGTCCGTGTTTGGTATTTTTTTAAATTAATTTGAATATGAGTTTAAAGTGCAATCAAAGATCTAGCTTTTTCCAAGCAGAAAGGTACTTTATTCCAATCCATTTCAATCCACTTCAACCTATTAAGCCTATTAAAGAGATGAGGCTGGGCCAGGAGTTGCTGATTAAACAGGACACAGCCCACAGAATGGAAAATTCAATGAATCCTGGCCTGTTACAGGCTACCAAGCTATAATCACATTTTTGTTCACGATCACTTAGAATCTTGTAGGAAGTTTGGCATTTC
>NW_006775372.1:2504609-2519061 GCF_000442215.2 Lipotes vexillifer
GCATTCCTGGATATCAGTCAGAATATAAATTCGTAAAATTTCCTATTGATTTTAGAACAGTAAGACTGAATCCCAAATTCCATTAGATTTCAGTCATTCTAATTGTTTCTGAAATACAAAAGAATTTCTTTGACTTTTATTTCAGTTAAATGGGCATGAAATATACCTTAGTGTAATGTTTTGTTATTGTGGTTCTAAGTTTGGTTCAACTATAAATAGTTTAAGAAAAAAATGATGTCTTCAAATTAAGGAGGGGATTCCTAATAGAAAACCAAATGAGATCTATGCAAAAGCCATTTAAAACCATTCAGCAAGAGTTGTGAAGGGCTTCTAAGGAGAGTTGTTGCACTCACTCTCCCTTGAGTGAAAGGGATTGAGAAATACTCCAACAAACTCTTTTGGGTGCCATGACTCATGCTGTGTGAATGCCAAAGATTTCTGACTCAAGTCAACGACGATGAAGTGCCTTTGAAGTCTTGAGTGCTCTGCTGATGAGTAGGAAACTTCAGATAGAATATGCCTCACAAAGCAAATCACATGGTGAAACCAAACGCCTAGCAGAGGTCTCTGAGGTATTAGCATCTCAGATGTTTAAAGAAAACACTCCCATTTCTTCGGATGCATCTGCTGTTTGCAAATAGCCCTAGTATTTTCCAAAGATGTCCCTCTGTCCTTACTGAAAACCCGATTGGGGAGGAAACTGAAAATAAGTTTTAGACTAGACACACCTCAATTCTGCAAGTCCGTGTTGCCCCTGCTCCAGGTGAAAACATTTGAGGCAACAGATGAGGACACAATAGGGTCTACTTTTTAAGGTTTTTTTTTGAGGTGTCTTTGGAGAACGTGGCCTGGTTATCAGAGAGCAATAACAGAATAACTAGCCTCATTTGGCTTGACTGTCTTGTCTATGCCAGTGCCCTCTCCCCACAAGGAACTGGGAAAAGGGGTGTCATGCCTTTCAAACCACAGTTGTAGGTGGCTGTGCTGGTGGCTGGTTGACGTCTGGGCACACAGAAAGCGCACTGTTGCAGCGAGGGCGCTGGAAGCGTGACAAGTCAAACAGCCTGAGTCCCGACTCTGCCATTTCCTGCTGCGGGGGTGGGGGGGTCTGAGCCAGCTTGCTTAACCGCACGGGATTTCAGTCCTGACTGTGAGACGGGGATGAAATAACCACCTCATACAACGCACTGCAGTCTTTCATGCACGAGCTTGGAGGGGAGACATAATAGAGTGCTGGGGAAGGGGAGCGGGACCGCAGGCCGACTGCCTGGGTGGGAACTGCAGGCCTCCGCCTCGGGGCTCTGTATCTGAACATCTCTGCACTGGATGACAAATGTCAAACGGGGATAGTAATTGTCACTAACCTGTGGGCCTTCATAAATCCCACAAGTAAAATATTTACCATGGTGATGCTCTTTCTAAGTTTGTAATGTATTTGAGCTGTTATTCAAATAAAATAGGCAATAGGAAATTATGAGTAGAGGGCAATGGAATTCATAGGGGCCCTCGTTTTACTAATCTGTCGGTATTCCATAAGGAATTTATAAATAAAGGACTAAGGGGTTAAGTGGTGCTATCATTTTCAACCAAGAGAAAAGTGGGAATGGCAGTAAAAGAAAATGGCTGTAGATAGTACTCACTCTGTGTTTAACTGAAGAAAGAAAAAAAAAAGGTCCAAGTATTTGTCCTAGTCATTGGTGTTAGGAATGGAAACACTTTACATTGCTTCAGGAAATGTTCATGAAGTGTCTGCCTGGTGCGTAGGTCTGTGCTGGGCACCAGAGGTGCAGAAAGAACGTGTGCTGCCCCAGGGAGCAGACTCTACCTGGTCTGGGGCGTTAGAACGCTTAGAAGAGTATGACAGGACTTGGATCGGGCTCTGTGGCGGCCTCTCAAGGGATGGCCCAGCGCAGATACCCTTCGGTCATCTCTGCCAACTCCTCATTCCTCTCCCGGGATGGAGGACCCCTGATAGGAAAGATACCAGCAAGGGTAGGCAGCCTCTCTGGGCATTTTCTCTCCATGAGCTTCTACCCCCTCTCCTAATGCAGGATTTCTCAGCCGTGTTACATCAAAGCAGGTGCAGGAAAATTATTCCATTAAGCCAAATTCTAAATAGAAACTGTGAGTGAATGTAGTTTGATCAATATATATATAACTTTGCAAAACTTTACAAAGAAAAGCTTTGCATTTCGGTTTATAGCCCTGTTAAAAATGGAACCATTAAAAGCACAGGCTCTAATGTATCTAATGCATTAAAAGTGCAGACTCTAATGTAATGTAATGCTGAAAGAGGCCAGACACCATTGACCCCTGCTGCCCGAGGAAATAACAAAATCAGTGAATTTTTTCTCGTCCCAGTGCTATCCAGGGGCTATAGATTCAAGCTTACTGATAAATTCAATTGAAAAGGTAATATCTTGCAATTACTAAATTCAGTGGTCTTTATATGAGTCCATGCAGACACATGCAGGGACAATTACATGCAATTTGATGTCGAAATAAGGCAAAAGCTAAGAAGCTGAAAGAGGCCTGTGGTTCTTCATATTTTTAAAATAATATCCTAGGGCATTTTTCCTAATTAAGGTTTAAACGGGAGAATTATATGTGTTGACTTGTTACTTTCATGTTTATTTCTGAAAGAGGTAAAAACCTTGAGTTATCACTAAAACCATTACTGAGTTGTGTATCAGCAGATATCAAGGTTGTCAGTTTCCTGGTCTTAACCATTGTGAAATTCATACAAAACCTTCCCATCATTTCTGTTCTCGTTGCCCCAGTCTAGGAAGAAAAAGATTTCTTAGGTCTCCCCAAGGTCAGTTTTTATGGATAGCAAACATTTAATCATAAAAGGAAACCATGCTCTTTAGAAGGGTGTTTTGTCTGGGCAGCAAATTATGCTCAGAGACTGAGATTGTCTTTGCCGGTCATTTATTTAACACAGGTTCACTGCTGTAATTACCCGTAATTTCGCAAGCCAATAGAGTACAGGATAATGTCTCTTAATAAGCCACTAAAGAATTAACATACTCCAAACCAATAATAGATTAATCACGCTATTGTTCCAGGCAAGGGGATGATGAAAGGAATAGAGTCCAAGTTTAGTTGAGGTGTACCTTTCTCTGAGTTGCTTCTCTGAAGAGTTGCTTGGCCACCTGAGAGCCATGTGTCAGTGCTGGCAATGGGTCCAAAGTGAAAATCCTTGTTGCAGGAGCGCCTTGCCAGGGAGTGAAGGTGCAGGTGTTGTGGGTGAGATTACCTCCTTCCTGGGGCTGCTGCATGGTTTCCAGCACTGCCAGCAGTCGCCTTGCCCAGGCTGGAGCTGTTGCCCCCGGGTCTTCAGAGAGCCATTCAGGTCAGCAGTCGCCTTGCCTAGACCAGACACTTTGGGACAGTCCTCACGGACTCTGGGTGTGTATAGTCTGAAAGGCCCCTGCCCTAGCTGCTGCTGCTTCCCATGTTTTTGTTGTTAACCACATGCAGGCATGATGACGTCCTGACAGCAATTTCTCTTATACATCAGAACAACTTTACTTATAATCACAACTTTGTTGTTGTCGTGAGCAAGTGCGCTGTAAATCATATCAAACCAATACACAACAAAGGGGATGATTCAGCTTGGTGAGTTAGCTGTACTGATCAGGAAACCTCTGGTTTCAGGAGAGTGAAAACCAACTCTAGTCACCTGAAGAAAGGGAAGGCTTTGATTTCCGTCGTGATGAGAGGTACAGGTGAATGCAGGAGCTCCAGGGACGCCCTAAGGTAAGTTTTCCTCTCCACTCTTGAAATCTGCCTGTTGACCTGATATGTTAATGCCCTTGTTGTTTACAGAGTGTGCAGACTACTTATTCCTGCGCGCTTCTCCTAGTATCTATCCCTGGAGAAGCCATCAGCACTGCCGAGCTATCACTAGTTCCTTGGTCTCTCTGCTCGTCATTTTAGTGCCTCATTAACCAGAATTGCTGAGTGTAATCCATCAGCCTTGAACACTCACATGGCATTTACTTGGCTAGCTGTTTTGTTGGAACTTCATTATTAGGAAGAAAAAAATTGGAAAATGAAAACGGTGCAGATCTATAGCAATGGAATGCTTAACATTCTGTCAGTGCCAGAGCAGATCTTAAAACTAAATTGAATCTGTCAGTGTGTCACTTAGATAGGGAAGGGCACACATTGTATTTGAAGATTTTGCCCTATGTTCACAGAGGAAACATATTTTGATGTTTGTTTACTAAAAATAATGTTTCCTATGTAACAGAACAAAGCCCTCCCCATTTCTTTTCACCAATAAGGAGTAAATCAAGTTGTTGATTACTAATTAGGCTAAAAAATAAGGTGAAACATTTTTCAAGACATCCAAAACATTGTTTCAGTAAATTCAGCAAGTTATCAAGATACATACGTTCATGTCAGACTCCTTCGGATTGTCAGACTCTTTTAATTTATACGACAAAATTTATTTCAGTTGTAATTTTAGTTTTGAAATTAAGAAGTTAGTTTTGGATATTGAAATGGTTATCATTAACTGCATTTTGTCTGTAACTCAGAAAATTATGGGTATGTTTTCCTATACGTTTTCCCCTCTTTGTCATTTAGATGGGTAAGTGATGAAGCACTGGTTGAACGTATGTAGTTGAACTATAATACCTATAAAAACCACTCCAGAATGCTCAGAACCTATAAAAACCACTCCAGAATGCTCAGAGAATGCGGAATTATTGCTAGTGTGTTTTCTTGCTTGTGGAGAGGTATTATATATTCATATTTAACGCAGCAGGCTCGGCATAACTGTGTCCTATCACTGCTGGCTACGGTGGATTCCTGAGTTCAGTCACTTCAGCGTGATAGCACAGGGTAGCTTCTGCTGAGCATGCTACAGAGAGCTGACACTGTTAGCTTATACCCAAGCAGGGTGTAAGGACAAGATGTGTGAATTTTCCACGTTCCTAGTTGTTGTCAGGCCTCATATCAGGTCCACTCATTACTCACCCTCCACCTCATCCTCTTTTCATTTTCTTGGTGACGGGGAGTTTAAGAATTTTGCTACTGTCCTACTTGACCTGTGCACGTGAAGCACCTTAGGACTAGTAACCAGAAGCCAGGTTAAGCACAGAAGCAGTCTTCGCCTCTCAGTCAACCTCGAGACTTTGGTGTGAAGGGCAAGCCACGCCGCCTAGACCAGGTATCTGAGACGATGCTCGGGTATGAACTACAAATCCTCCTCTGGCCTTCCTCCAGTGGCTGGTGGCCCTTTCCCTGGGTGTGTGGAAACGGCAAAAAGAGAACGTATTGCATCTTAGGTTGTACTTAGCACTGCCTGTGAGCTGATTCCAACTGCGGGGTCCCAGCGTACAGATGATTCCCCCAGTCAGAGTGGGCTTCTGAGAGTCAGGTAAAAATAGAATCTTTCGGGAGTGGGGAGAAGTGGGCTCATTCTCCCAAGACCCGAGTGCACAGTCGGAACGGAAACAGGAGGTGCCTGGGTCTCCATAATCCATGGAGTGGAGATTTGCGTGGTAGGAAGAATCGCAGCTCGCAGAATTGCCTTCCCTACCGAAAGACTGAAACAAAGTTCATGTTGCATTCCTGAGGAGAGTAGCAGAGACTAGAGCCACCATCAAAACTGGAGAGTGTCAGGTGTACTGTTTTCTATCACAGCCCCATTTGACTCGCTTGTTTGAGATGTGTGGGTGGGACTTGGAGAATGATGTGGATTCGCAAACTCAACAAGATGCTGGTTCGACTTGCAACTTTGGTCCAGATGTTGTCTTTTTATTGGAAGAAAAAACACAAAAAACCTGCCACCAGGTATTCAGTTCAAGATCTCATTTTGACCAGTATTTATTCTCCCAGTATCCATTCTCTTCTAGATACTTTATTCCTATAAGCCTAACCAAGTTTTAGCAAGCAGACGGGCGTCCAGTTAGATCCTGCATTGCCCCACTGGTTTGTAGCTTGGTATGCAGTCACATGACTAAGTTCAGGCCAGTGGAATATAATGGTAACAACATGAACAATTTCTGCCTCCAATTCTTGAGAAAGAAGGACAGATACCTTCCATTCTTCTTTGCTTCCTGTTGGCTTAACAGTGTTGACAAATGGAGCAGTTGACCTTAACTCACAGGTGCTGAGTCATGGGTTAAGGATGGCAAAGCTAGCCATCCAGCCATGTCTGGGCTGTTGCATGAGAGAGAAGCAAACGTGTCGTCTATTTGAACTTCTGTATTTAGAGTCTTTGTGTGTTACAGTAACTTTACTTCCCAAATAATGAGAATATAACCCTGTCGGTCCACTTAAGTTCATGATTCCACATTTAGCTTAGGATGTTTGTTCAACCCCAGATGCTTGTATTCTCTTGGTCACTTGAAGGCCCTGTTCTTTGGTGTGTTTGGGCTTCTCTGTGTCTCTCGCTGTCTCTGTGCCTCTCCATCCCGGTACAAAATCAAAGTGCGCTTCCACAAAGGACAACTCACACAGACATGTAGGTGTAACCACATTCACTGGTGATTTAGATACTCTAAAGTTAAGTATTTGAAACTTTTATTGTTAAAAATTGTTCCTCAGTAGTAAAAGAAGATGAGTAATCTTACAGTGGAGAAACCTGAAACACTTGATCAGCCCAGGGATCAAGGTCAATGTCAACTGGGTTATGTCATGTTGATGTTGATAGTACGTGACCTTGATATGATGTAATGAGAAGGGCACTTTACCTCTGTGGTCTTCCTCCCAGATGCCTGTAACCCCAACCTAATCACAAGAAAACCACTGGAAAAAGCAGAATTGAAAGACATTCTACAAATCTGTCAAGGTCATCAAAAACAGGGAAAGTCTGAAACTGTCAAAGCCTAAATGAGACCAAGAAGCTATGGCCACTAAAAGTTTATGTGATGTCCTGGTTTGGATCCTGGTGCAATAAATGGACATTAGGGGAAAACTAAGGAAATCCAAATAAAGTATAAACATCAGTTAATACTAGTGTGTCAGTATCAGTTCATTAGTTGTAACAAAGTTCCGGATGAATGTAAGATGTTAAAATAGGGGAACTCTCCAACATTCTTGCAACTTTCCTGTAAATCTAAAAGTATGCTATAACAAAAGGTTTACTAATTTTTTTTTGACTAAATTTTTTTAAAATGTGATTTAGCATTTTCTCTCTCTTGCTTAGGGTGATTTCTTTCCATTTAAAGGTGAAGTTTAATTAGAGATGAGAAAGCAAAGCATGCAAATGTAGGGACCCCTGGCTGTGTAAGGAGGACAAGCTTGGGAAGCAGATGGAAGTTGAAGGAGAGGTTTTGTTTTGCTTATTTTCAAAATGAGTAAATTTTTTATTTTAAAATTTATTTATTTATTTTTGGCTGCGTTGGGTCTTTGTTGCTCTGTGTGGGCTTTCTCTAGTTGCAGCAAACAGGGGCTACTCTTTGTTGTGGTGCACGGGCTTCTCGTTGCAGTGGCTTCTCTTGTTGTGGAGCACAGGCTTTACTCGTGCAAGCTTCAGTAGTTGTGGCACGTAGGCTCAGTAGTTGTGGCTCGCGGGCTCTAGAGCGCAGGCTCAGTAGCTGTGGCGCATGGGCTTAGTTGCTCCGCGGCATGTGGGATCTTCCCAGACCAGGGCTCAAACCCATGGCGCCGGCATTGGCAGGCAGATTCTTAACCACTGCACCACCAGGAAAGTCCGAAAATGAGTATATTTAAGTGTGGGTGGAAAAGAAGCATTGGAGGGAGAGGACAAAATTCTGGAAGGAGAATAGATAATAGTTCTGATGATTATCCCGAGAAGTCAGTAGCCAGTGGGATCCAGAATACAGGTAGACAATAGGAATCTTTGCAGGAGGAGTTAAGGAGAGATTGCCCCTCTCACAGATAAAAGAGTCAGTCTCACACTAAGAAGTTCCAATCTCAGAACTTCTGTTTTCTCTTTGTAGAAAACTACATTATTTGACTGAGCATGAGGGATACAGTCATCGGATGTAAGGTTTAGACGTTAAAAAAAAAAAAAAGCATCATCTATCCAAAGACTCAGAAAAATGCAAGAGGTATAAGCATGTAGTAAGTGTCCAAGAAACTAGAACCAAAGACAGAGTACCACTAGGGTTTACTCTCTCCATGCTTAATTCTCCATATTTTGTATCTTTCTCCCTGATTGTTGGTTTTGTTAGATATATTGATCATGGCCACTGCTGGGGAAACATGGGTAGCAGGGCCCCTGCACCCCACTCACACATTCACCAGAAGAGATGTGTTGGTACTTTTCACTGAGGCAGAGAAATGGGAACCTTAGTGACCAAGTCAGGGCTCTGGCCAGGCTGCCCGATTCCAATCTTTGATGTAATTCTAGGCAGGTGCTTTGTTTCTCAGGTTTCTCATCTCTACAGTGAAGATGGTGCATATCCCCGAGGGTGGAGATAAGTAAATAACAAACACAGAGCACACAAGCCAATATTTGGGGCATAGATCGACTTAGTATTAGACTGTTGCTAGAGGATGTGTGTAAGACACTGGATCACAGGAGTTGAAGGCATTGGCTGGGTACCTGAAGGAACAGGAGACAGCTGGACGATGTACGGGAGAAGACAAAGAGGTGAAGGGGCTGGAGGTGGAAGATGTTGGCAGGAGGACATGAGCTAGAGGAATAGAAGTGCGCATGGCCAGAGAGAGGAGTATTTGATAAAAGATGTCTGGGGCTTCCCTGGTGGCGCAGTGGTTGAGAGTCCGCCTGCCGATGCGGGGGATACGGGTTCGTGCCCCGGTCTGGGAGGATCCCGCGTGCCGTGGAGCGGCTGGGCCCGTGAGCCATGGCCGCTGGGCCTGCTCGTCCGGAGCCTGTGCTCCGCAGTGGGGGAGGCCACGACAGTGGGAGGCCCACATACCGCAAAAAAAAAAAAAAAAAAAACGTGGGCCATGGCCGCTGAGCCTGCAAGTCCAGAGCCTGTGCTCCACAACGGGAGAGGCCGCAACAGTGAGAGGCCCGCGTACCAAAAAAAAAAAAAAAAAAAGATGTCTGAGATGAAGGCATCCCAAATGATTGCAAATTGGTGGAAGGACAGCAGGTATTTGGAGCAGGCAGTGTCTGGGGACATCCAAACAACAGAGCCATAATGGTTTGTTGGTTCTGTAAAGGAAAGCGTTAATAAAAAGCAGGAAGGTGGAAAGAGGAACAAGGATCTGGGCATCACAGAGAGGACCACGACTGATGAACCAGGCCAGATGAGGGAGGGTGAGAGGTCAGCGGCTGGTAACTAGAGAGGAGATATTATACCACTGGGAAAGTGGAACGGTAATCAGTACAGTGTCACAGATTTTTAACAGTGTTAGAAGTGAAATATACTTACTCTGACACCATATCAAAGTACATTACTTTTTCTGAACTGGTTTGGTTCCAGATTGCCATCAAAGTGAAATACAAACGTACGTATTCCTCCTAAGAAAGATAACGTATGGCTTTGTACATGGTATTAGATTTACTTTGGCTGATGAGTGGTGTGAACAGTCGTGGATTTCTGAAGGTTGGCGTATTGCATTGGAAGGTCAGTGTGCTCATTTTCTGTTGGAGACTTGATTACGCCTTTGAACAGCATCGTAATTTGGCGGGGGGGGCGGGGACTGTTTTCATGTTTTTTCTCATCCGTGCTGAATTGTCTGTTGTGGAAGATGCCAGCCATCAGGAAAAGGGCATGTTTTATAGGGACAGACGTAGTTGCCAAAGAAAAACGACTGTCATCGAATTGTGATTCTTTGTCCTGTAACTTTAGTGGTGCCATTCTGCATATGCAGAAGGAGATAAAATCTGAACCCTTCATCAAGGGCTGGCTTCAACCTTCACATGACACATGGCAGTTGTAATCTTTCAGTGTGTTCTCAACTGTTTCTTTTAGCTAACTGCGAACTTGACCTCAGAACTACTATTGTTTTCCTTTTCATCTTTTTAAAATGACTAACCAAACGTGATTCTCTTTTAAGGGCCATATATGTCAAGAGTTTTGAGGGTTACTAATGTAACTAATCTGGGTGGCTCTGGTATTCAAATCGAGCATGTATTTTGACTGGATGTGATGTTCGTGAAAAGACCTCCGATATTGTCCCAGATTGCAAAGCTATTATACAATATAATTGATTCCAGATTATGTCTTTAAAAACTTAACTCCTTACTACTAATATGATAGATAGCCTTGATAATACTGCCATTGAAAATTCTTTTCCAAACAATGGAATGTAATCACAGAAAACAGAATCACCACTTGACTGCCAGAGAATTAGTTTATTTTTCAAGGTCGTTTTACCCTTGTTGAATTCTCTTGAAATGGTGAGCAAATGGCACCTATATTTTGCTGAGAGCTCCAACTTTGAATGTGCATGACCAGTTATTCTCTTTTGTTTCTCTGTGGTTGGACAATGGCACTGAGGACCCTGAGTAGCTGGGAACTTCTGTCTGCCTGGGCCTTAGAGGCAAGGCAACTGTCAAGTTGACCTCTGGTTCTTTTTCCATTATGCGAGTCTAGAGTTCCTATAAAAACAACATGTGACCTGGAGAGCCCAGTAATTGCTGAAGAAATCTGGGCTTTTAGTCACCTAGTACTCTTGACTTGGGGTCTATTCCAGGACAAGTCGTTCAGCCCCTGTGATGACATAAGCCCCTCATCAGTCCAGTGAGGGAGGTGGGTAATGATTACCTACAGTTCAGAGCTACTGATAAGAATAATTAGGGATGGATAATGCTTAGATTAAAGGTGCAATGGAAGTTGCCACTTAAACAGCATATATTTAGCCATTTAACAGTACCATCGTTTAAGCAGAGGAAACTGATACGGCTATGGCGAAAGTTTTGTCTTCACTAGGGGGTTCTCAAAGTGTGGTCTTCAGACCAGCAGCATCAGAATTACCTGGGAGCTGGTTAGAAATGCAGATTTTCAGCAGCCACCCCCCACCTGCTGGATCACAACCTCTGCTGCAGGGTGGGAGCAGCTGTCTGTACATGAACAAACCTCCAGGGATTCTGATGCGAGTTCAAGTTTGAGAGCCACAGCTCTAGACCAGAGGCCAACGAGCCTTTTCTGAACAGGGCCAGATAATAAACGTTACTGGCTTTGCAGACATGTGGTCTCCATCTCAACTACTCAGCTCTGCTGTTTGAGCCTAAAAGTGGCCATAGACAGTACATAGATGAACAGACGTGTCTAGGTTCCAGCCAAACCTTTATAAAAATGGTAGCTGGGTTTGGTCAGCAGGCTATCACACTTGCTGACCCCCATGCTAAACCTCTGTTACTCATTTTAGATCAATTTGGCTTGTTTTCTGTGAGTTGAACTGAAGACATTTATCCACATATCATGTTTTACTTTTTAAATTTTTAATTTAATTTAATTTAATTTTCGCCGCACCACACGGCTTGCTGGATCTTAGTTCCCCGACCAGGGATCGAACCCATACCCTCAGCAGTGGAAGAGCAGAGTCCTAACAACTGGGCCGCCAGGGAATTTCTACACAGATGATATGTTTTTTTAAAAGATTCTCTTTATCCAAAATATGTCTATTACTGAGTGCAAATTGAAAACATCTTTTTATTATTTGAATTTGTAAGGTTTTTGTGTGTAAACAGAAAAGTAGATGCTTATGATAATTCAGGGAAGATATATATTTATTTGAAACATTAATATTGCACTTGAATTCATTATTAATACATAAGGAGCAAAATCTTACCTTAGGTCTTTTTGTTTTCTTTTCTTGTTTGTTTATTTTTTTAACTTTTATGTTGGAGTATATATCCAGTATTTTATATTGGAGTTGTGCTAGTTTCAGGTGTACAGCAAAGTGATTCAGTTATACATAATACATGTATCTCTTCTTTTTCAAGTTCTTTTCCCATTGGAGTTATTACAAAATTTTGAGCAGAGTTCCCTGTGCTATACAGTAGTTCCTTGTTGGTTATCTATTTTAAATATCGCAGTGTGTACATGTCAATTTCAAACTCCCGATCTACTGTCCCTTCCCCCCTTCCCCCTGGTAACCAGAGGTTCTTTCTCTACGTCTGTGAGTCTGTTTCTGTTTTGTAAATAAGTTCATTTGTATCATGTTTTTCAGATTGCACATATATGTGATATATGATATTTGTCTTTCTTACTTCACTTAGTATGTTAATCTCTAGTTGCATCCGTGTTGCTGCAAATGGCATTATTTCATTCTTCTTAATAGCTGAGTAATATTCCATTGTGGATATGTAGCGCATATTTATCTGTTCCTCTGTTGACGGACATTTAGGTTGCTTCCATGTCTTGGCTATTGTAAAAAGTGCTGCAATGAACATTAGGGTGCACGTATCTTTTCAACCCATGGTTTTCTCTGGATGTATGCCCCGGAGTGGGATTGCTGGATCATATGGGAGCTCTATTTTTACTTTTTTAAGGAACCTCCATAATAGCTGCACCAACTTACCTTCCCACCAACAGTGTAGGGGAGTTCCCTTTTCTCCACACCCTCTCCAACATTTGTTTATAGACTCTTTTTTTTTGGGGGGGGGGTATGCGGGCCTCTTACCGCTGCAGCCTGTCCCGCTGTGGAGCACAGGCTCCAGATGCACAGGCTCAGCGGCCATGGCTCATGGGCCCAGCCGCTCTGCGGCATGCGGGATCCTCCCGGACCGGGGCATGAACCTGCGTCCCCCGCATCGGCAGGCGGACTCCCAACCACTGCGCCACCAGGGAAGCCCTGTTTGTAGACTTTTTGATGAGGGCCATTCTGACTGGTGTGAGATGATATCTCATTGTGTTCTGATTTGCATTTCTGTAATAATTAGTGCTGTTGAGGATCTCTTCATGGGCCTCTTGGCCATCTGTATATCTTCTTTGGAGAAATGTCTCTTTAGATCTTCTGCCCATTTTTTTATTGGGTTGTTGTTGTGGTTCTTTTGTTTTTGTTTTTTTTTGATATTGAGCCACACATAAGCTGTTTACAAATTTTGGAGATTAATCCCTTGTCAGTTGCATCGTTTGCAAATATATTCTCCCATTCTTTGGATTGTCTTTGTGTCTTGTTTATGGTTTTCTTTGCTGTGCAAAAGCTTTGGAGTGTAATTAGGTCCCATTTGTTTATTTATTTTTTTAATTTCCCTTATTCTAGGAGACGGCTTGAAAAAGATCTTACTGTGGTATATGTCAGAGTGTCCAGCCTGTGTTTTCTTCTAAGAGTCTTACATTTAGGTCTTTAATCCATTTTGAGTTTATTTTTGTGTATGGTATTAGAGAATGTTCTAATTTCATTTTTCTAACATGTAGCTGTCCACTTCTCCCAGCACCATTTATTGAAGAGACTGTTTTTTCTCCATTGTATATTCTTGCCTCCTTTGTCAGAGATTAATGGACCATAGGTGCGTGGGTTTATCTCTGGGCTTTCTATCCTGTTCCATTGATCGATATTTCTGTTTTTGTGCCAGTACCATACTGTTTTGATGACTGTAGCTTTGCAGTATAGTCTGAAGTCAGGGAGCCTGAATTCCTCCGGCTCCATTTTTCTTTGTCAAGATTGCTTTGGCTATTTGGGGTCTTTTGTGTTTCCATACAAATCTAAAAATTTTTTGTTCTAGTTCTGTCAAAAATGGCATTGGTAACTTGATAGGGATTGTATTGAATCTGTAGATTGCTTTGGGTAGTATAATCCTTTTGACAAAATTGATTATTCCAATCCAAGAACATGGTATATCTTTCCCTCTGTTTGTGTCATCTTTGATTTCTTTCATCAGCATCTTACAGTTTTCAGAGTACAGGTCTTTTGCCTCCTTAGGTAGGTTTATTCCTAGTTATTTTATACTTTTTGATGTGATGGTAAATGCGATTATTTCTTTTTTTCTTTCTGATCTTTCATTGTTAGTGTATAGAAATGCAACAGATTTCTGTGTATGAATTTTGTATCCTGCAACTTGTATCCTGTTCCCTGTTACTGCCTTTTCGGTTGTAATACCAATTTTTCCAAACATAGCAACAGTAATGTAGAGAGCTCACATTCACGGATTCCTGAAACTTTATTGTAAGGAAAGTTCTCAATATGTATAATTCCTTTTTTCTAAATCCATAAGCATGATTTAATAATATACCATGTGTGCATTTTAATAATATGTATTTGTATACATAATAATATTTGTATCTTCACACATGCATTATATGGTAAATATAAACTATTTTCTAGTCCCTTCCATTTCTATTTTTAAAAAACTGTTTGTCTATCTATCTGTCTATTTTGGCTGCGCCAGGTCTTAGTTACAGCATGTGGGATCTTCGTTGCAGCACATGCACTTCTTAGTTGTGGCATGCGGACTCTTAGTAGGGGCATGTGGACTCTTGGCTGTGGTATGTGGGGTCTAGTTCCCTGACCAGGGATCGAACCTGGGCCCCCTGCATTGGGAGCATGGAGTCTTACTCACTGGACCATCAGGGAAGTCCCTAGTCCCTCCTATTTCTTTTTTTTT
>NW_006775372.1:2520731-2525046 GCF_000442215.2 Lipotes vexillifer
CCACGGCCCAAGCCCCCAGCCACTCCGCGGCACGCGGGATCCCCCCAGACCGGGGCACGAACCCGCGCCCCCCGCACCGGCAGGCGGACCCCCAACCACTGCGCCACCAGGGAAGCCCCCCTCCTATTTCTTAAAGTTAAAGCTGGTAGGAAATATTTTAAATGCAGTTATTTACTTTATTGATAAAATTATTTCTTACTCTAAGTTTACAGAGCCCAGGATTATTATCAAATAGATTTGGATATCTTATAGTGCTAGCATAGTCTTTTACTGAGAAGAAAACCATTATAAATATTTGCTGAGATACTGAATGAATGAATGGATTAATGAATGAATCAATCAATGAAGCATTATCTGCAGTTAGGCCAATTTTTTTTTTTCAGGCCATGGAGCTTTAACAGAACAGCTCCATGTAACTGCTCCAAAATGATAGATAATTGCCCTGTGTTCATATGTGAAAACATGTTTATATTAATTTACACTATGTATGTATTTTTCTCTTGGTTAGTCTGTTTTATATTGTATCTTTTTTTTTTTTTTTTTTTTTTTTTTTTTTTTTTTTTTTTTTTTGCGATATGTGGGCCTCTCACTGTCGTGGCCTTTCCCGTTGCCGGACGCGCAAGCTCAGCGGCCACGGCTCACAGGCCCAGCCGCTACGCGGCATGTGGGATCCTCCCAGACCGGGGCACGAACCCGTATCCCCTGCATCGGCAGGCGGACTCTCAACCACTGCGCCACCAGGGAGGCCCCTGTATCTTTTTTTTTAAACAAAATTACTATAAAAGCCTGCTGGTTTATGATGAAGTTTCCACAGGCACTAAAACCAAAAGAAAAATAATCAACTCTATTCCTCCTGTGTCCAAAATTTGAAAATTGTTATTTTTGGATCATTTTCAACTATGTTCTTCATTTTTTTTCTGAATTTGGCTACATTATTTTTATCTTTAGTGTGTGCTTTTTATTTCTCGCTGGCCAGGTTTTCTTGCCTTTAAAAATTGGTTTAGAAATGATATAACCCCTGGAGACCTCTGTGATTCTCTAACCATCCATGTGACAGACACTCTGGCTCAGATGGGTTAGTCAGGGTATAGGTGATTGAAAGCTAATTAGAGTATTCTGGAACTGAAGACACAAACCACACAAAATGGTCAATTTTTGATGAAGGAGGCAAGAATATACAATGCGGAAAAGATAGCCCCTTTAATAAATGATGTTGGGAAAACTGGACAGTTACATGCAAAAAAAAAAAAAAAAAAAAAAAAAAAAAAACGTCACACCATATACACAATAATTAACTCAAAATGGTTTAAAGACTTAAATGTAAGACTTGAAACCATAAAACTCCTAAAAGAAAAAAAAACACAGGCAATCTGCTCTTTGACATCAGTCTTAGCGATATTTTTGTGGATCAGTCTCCTCAGGTGAGGAAAGCAAAAGCAAAAATAAACAAATGGGACTAGGTCAAACTAAAAGGCCTTTGCACAGTGAAGTAAACCAACGAAACAAAAATGCAACCTACTGAATAGAAGGTATTTGCAAATGATATGCCTGATAGAAGGTTTAATATATAACCCATAGAGACCTCTGTGGGTGTATGTGTGAAGAACTCATGCAACTCAGTGTCAAAAACAGCAAATAAAATGATTTAAAAATGGGCAGAATGTATGAATAGACATTTTTCCAAATAAGACATGCAGATGCCAATAGGCACATGAAAAGGTGCTGAACATCACTAATCATCGGGGAAATGCAAACCAAAACCCCAATGAGTTCTCACCTCACACTGGTTAGGATGGCCGTCATCAAAAAGACAACAAATAACAAGTGTCGGCAAGCATGTGGAGAAAAGGGAACCCTTGTGCAGTGTAAACTGTGCGAATGTAAATTGGTGCAGCCACTGTGGAAAACTGAATGGAAGTTCCTCAAAAACAATAAAAGTAGAACTACTATATGATGTAGAATTCCACTCCTGGGTATTTATCCCCAGAAAATGAAAACACTAATTTAAGAAGATACATGCACCCCAGTGTTCACAGCAGCACTGTTTATAATAGTGAAGACATGGAAGCAACCTAAGTGTCCATTGACAGAGGAATGGATAAAGAAGATGTGGCACGTGTATATGTATACACACATACGTACAAACACACACAATGGAATACTACTCAGCCGTAATAACATTAGTCAGAGAAAGACATTATATTTTTTTCACTTACACGTGGAATGTAAAAGACAGAACAAATGGACAAATACAACAAAACAGGAATAGACTCACGGACACAGAGAACAATCTAATAGCTGCCAGAAGGGAGGGTGTGGGAGGACGGGCAAAATAGGTGAAGGGGAGTAAAAGGTGCACAATACCAGTTATAAAATAAGTCACAGGGATGTAATGTGAAGCAGAGGGAGTATAGTCTTTGCATGCTGCATAGAAAATATCCCTTATTTCAGATAAAGACGCTAAAATTTCAGGGGCTTGAGGAGCATGGTCAGAGTTACAAATCAGTAGTGACAGGGTCGGAATCTGGAACTTCTCCTTATAAATCGCTAATATAACTTGTTAGGTTTACATAAGTAATGACATGAAGGAGGAAAAATTGTAATAAATGACAATGGCCAAGGAAAGAGAAGCAACAAAAGTATGAATAAATTTACCCATCCTTAAGGCCCCCTTTTTATCATGCAGTGTTCTATTCATATATAAACAAGGTCCACTTCTGTTATTAGTTCACTAAGTGAAATAATTCATTTCACTTTTCTCTGAGCGTTTTTTCAAAAGAAAGAAAAGTGGGCCAGGACAGAATGAATTCTAATCATGAATGAAGATTAAGGGGTTCTTTGCAAATGGGTGTATGTACTTAAGAGATACACGCACAGTTTTGTTGATGCAGATACCATGTATCCGTGCATAAACTATACATTAGCATCCACGATTTCTCAGATAAAAAGGATGATTTTATGCATGCATGTGAAAATACAAAATTGTTCATCAATGCCTTGCCTATTTCAATATTGTGAATTTCATTCTATACATAAACAGCTATCTAGATGAGTAGCTAGATGGATGGATGGGTGACTGATGAAGAGGGGCCAGAGAAACTTGTGCAGCATCGAAAGTCTTTGGCCACTGGATGCCATGGTTTTCCCCTGTAATCATTAAGCCTTCACTGATATTTGAGGGGTTCCTGTATTTCCGATGCAGGGGTTAGCAGTGTAAATGGCAAGTTTCATTAAACTATGCCACAGTCCTTTTTCAGTTTACTGTGCTTTATTTAAAACACATTGTCAGTATTATTTCCTACCTAAAATTGGCTGATGAGGATTAAGTCTCCATATATATATTTTTAACGACTACATATTTAAATGTCCAGGAATTACATAGTTGTGTTGATTATACTTAGGTTTTACTGTATCAGACTCAAACCTGCCTGAAGACTTGGTGCAGTGCATTTATGCACGTGCTAGGGTACGTTTTTAAAAAACTCTTTGCTCTACAGAATTTCCATAGTACAAAGAGGTACAGATTTTTAGACGTGATGATCGTGTTTGAGCATCTACTTGCTGTTATCGGGACCTGGTGAATACATGTGTGATGGCAGATGTTTTAGGAAAGCGTACCATTAATGAGAACCGGAGAGCCATATATCTTCCTTGTGGATGTGGTCCAGCCTACGAAGTCTGATGGAGGTGAGTGGTTGTGACAGTTAAAAACAGTTGTGCTTCCTCTGTCACAGAAATGCTGCTGAGTTTGTTTAAAAATCACTGCAGGGGCTTCCCCGGGGGCACAGTGGTTGACAGTCCGCCTGCCAGTGCACGGGACACGGGTTCCAGCCCTGGTCCGGGAAGGTCCCACATGCCGCGGAGCCACTAAGCCCGTGCGCCACAACTACTGAGCCTGTGCTCTAGAGCCCACAGGCCACAACTACTGAGCCCACGAGCCACAACTACTGAGCCCACATGCCACAACTACTGAGCCTGTGTGCCTAGAGCCCGTGCTCCACAACAAGAGAAGTCACCATGATGAGAAGCCCACACACCGCAACAAAGAGTAGCCCCCCGCTCACCGCAACCAGAGAAAGCACGCATGCAGCAAGGAAGACCCAATGCAGACAAAAATAATTAAAAATTAAAAAAAAAAGGCACTGTAAACATAGAATGTGCCAGGTAAGAAGACTTGGCCAGATGCTCTGAGGACACCATGGACAGATTTCTTGTATTTTCTCACTTTGAAAACTAGTTATTGCCAAAATTGCTAAGGTGAATCGGAGGAAGGGGTTGACTAGTTTAGAAGTCAGTATCTAAGTCCTGTGATGGG
>NW_006775372.1:2525056-2538034 GCF_000442215.2 Lipotes vexillifer
GTAGGGAAATTGCTGGGAAATTGTTGGAAAGATGAAAAGGGTTTCGTGGGGCTATTTTATTTTACTTTTCTTGTTTCTGTTTAAAACTAAGTCTAGAAAATGTCCAAGTTCTGTTTAAGTGCATAGCACTAAATCTTGGACTGAATCTTTAAATGACAGTATTTGCATATTCTGATTGTTGTGGACAATTTAATAAATTGCTGTTTGTAAGTCATGCTGACATCTTTGCTTTTCACACAAAGGGGTTGACAGTGGTGTCATGATTCTCCCTTAAAATTACTGAGAGGGCTTCCCTGGCGGCACAGTGGTGAAGAATCCACCTGCCAATGTAGGGGACATAGGTTCGAGCCCTGGTCCGGGAAGATCCCTCATGCTGTGGTGCAACTAAGCCCACAAGCCACAACTACTGAGCCTGCGCTCTGGAGCCCACGAGCCACAGCTACTGAGCCCGCCTGCCACAAAAACTAACTAACTAACGAAGCCTGTACACCTAGAGCCCGTGCTCCGCCACAAGAGAAGCCACCGCAATGAGAAGCCCGCGCACCGCAATGAAGAGTGGCCCCCGCTCGCCGCGACTAGAGAAAGCCCGCACACAGTAACGAAGACCCAAAGCAGCCAAAAATAAATAAATAAATTTATAAAAAAAAAAAATTAGAAAGGTACGACAGTAGGAGTTAGCAAAATGTGTGGGTTCATGGAAAGTCTGCTTTGGTTTTAATGAGAAGAATTTTTCTAGTTAAATTGGAAAAACACAGCCAATGCCCAGTTCTTTCATATCCATGTTCAATATTGTTGAGATGGTGACAGAGGAGGAATCCAAAAAGTCAATGACAAAATGGAGAGGTGCTCTTCTTTTTTTTTTTTTTTTTTTTTTTTTTTTTTTGCGGTACGCGGGCCTCTCACTGTTGTGGCCTCTCCCGTTGCGGAGCACAGGCTCCGGACGCGCAGGCTCAGCGGCCATGGCTCACGGGCCCAGCCGCTCCGCGGCACGTGGGATCTTCCCGGACCGGGGCACGAACCTGTGGTCCCCTGCATCGGCAGGCGGACTCTCAACCACTGCGCCACCAGGGAAGCCTGAGATGCAATTCTTGGTTACAACTGTCAATAGGAAAAGTTTTTGAAATGAGATAAAGACCAAGAAAACTTTGAAACCACTCATTTAACAAACATTTTTAGGTGCAATTCTTGGTTACAACTGTCAATAGGAAAATTTTTTGAAATGAGATAAAGACCAAGAAAACTTTGCAACCACTCATTTAACAGACGTTTTTAGGGTGCTTACTCTTTGACTGAAGCTGAAGTTCTACTTGACCAAAACCCCAGCTTTCAGGGAACTGTCAAACTAGTGGAGAGTCAGATATTAAAATACTCACAAAGATATGTCATTAAAATGGGACATGTCGTGTTGGTAGCCCTGTTTTTGGTTTGGGGTGCAGAGAAGGTTTCCCTGATGAATTGATGCTGGCTCTTCAGGCTGGTGGGAGCAGAGCTTGGGACAAGCGTGGTGTGCATAGTTCAGGGGCACGCCTTGAGGGCAAAGCGCCTGGATGGTTGAGGCACTGAGAGACTGTCGCTTGCAGGGAGTATTTATAGGATGGGAAGAGGCTGGCCACTACAAGGTGGAGGCATAGCATGCGATAATCTGGAGAGAGGAGGGAGGAGGGAGTGTCTTGTAGGGCTGTTTAAGAAGCTCTGAGCGTCTTAGACATCCCTGCAGAAGGAGAGACAGAAGGGAACGGAAGGACAGTGAGAAGGCCGTGACAGTAACGTAGATTGGAGACAAGGACAGCTCGTATGAGGGTGGTGGTGGCATTTGGAACACATCAGATGCAGTTGAGGGAAGGTTTGCAGGTGACGTTGACAAGACAGGTATCGTTCGAACTGGATGGTGGGAGGAGGTTGGCGAGGTGGGGGGGGTCCTCAGGAACACTTCTCAGGTTTGTGGTTGGATTAACTGGGTGCATGGGAAGTGGATGCTTGAAGGATCCAAGCCTAAAGGAAAGTGATGAGTTCTGTTTGGGGTTGGTGAACTTGAGGCGCCTTCGAAACATTAGTGGAGATAAGTAGTGATAGACATTTGGTTACTGGTCTGAATTTCTGAGGAGAAACATGAGGTAGGAATGGAATAATGATTAATTTTATGTGTCAGTGTTGCTGGGCCGTGGTGTCTGGATGTCTGGTCAAACATGATTCTCCATGTTTCTGTGAGTGTGTTTTTGAATGAGATTTACGTTTAAATTGGATGACACTGAGTAAAGCAGATTGCTCTCCATATGTGGGTGGGCCTCATCCAATCATTTAGAGGCCTGAGTAGGACAGGACTGACCTCTCCTGAGCAGAAGAAAATTCTGCCAGCACATGGCCTTGAGACTTGAACTACAGTGTCTGCTCTTCCTGGGTCTCCAGCCTGGTGGCCCACCACGTGGATCTGGAACTTGCCATTCTTCCCTGATAGCATGAGCCAGTTCCTTAGAATACGTCTCTTTCTAGATATTGACGTCTCCTATTGGCTCTGTTGCTCTGGAGAGCCCTAATACTGATGGTTATCATGATGTCAGCGGTGTTGCCTAGGTGGGAAGCACGCAGTGAGGAGACAGCAAGTCAGTGAAGGACTGTTGAGAAACTCCCCTGCTTCGAGCCTCACGGAGCAGCCCCGTAGCGTCTGCTTCCTCGGCACGCCGCGAGGTGCCCCTTCCTTGCCGAAAATAAATGACTCCTCTGCGCACGTTTCTTCTTGGAGGTGGGCTGGAACCAGGTTCTCTGTGAGGCTGCCTTGTAGTTTTTTGTATGCCGCTGTTCTGACAACAGTGGATTGGTGCAGGGGTCCAGTGTGAGCCAAGGGGACAGCTGGATGTTCTTTCTGGAAGGCTCCAAACTGGAGCCGAGAGAAGGCTCACTTTTGTTCCGGTGTATAGATTCGGAGCTATGAGGCGTGGGGACTTGCAGCGGAGGGACACCCGGCTGATTGCATTTGCCACTAGACCCACTCATCAGAAAGAGTAAACCTGTGTTCGGAGAGAAGCAGGCGCTCATGCGCTCGTGCCGTGGAGAGAGCGCAAAGCGCGGGGAGGCGGCCCGGCCTGGCCCCCGGGGGAGTCCTGGGCCGCGTCTGCTGCGCCAGCCCCCTCCCCCACTCCTGTGCGTCTCCCCACACACATGCCCTCCTGTCACCTCCGTTAGTTACGGCGTGGCTTCTGTCGTGGGACACCAAGAGCGAGCTGGCTGGCAGGGATGGGTGAGTGCAGCCAAGCCCACTGAGTAAAAGGAGGAAGAACATTTGAGTTTGGAGGATGGAGAAAGAGTGGGAAGGCCCCACCGAGTTTTGCAGGCCGGAGACGGTGGGAACGTCTGCAGAGCCGTTTCTGCAGTGACCGGGTGGAAGACACGTGGCAGCAGCCCGAGAGGTGAGCCGCACGTGGGGAAGTGGGAACAGGCACTGCGGGGACCACAGCTGGACTCGACAAGCTGGGAGCTGGGGAGGGAAGTCAGAATACAGAGAAACTCCCCCTTTTATTCTCCCCTCCGCTCCCTTCTCCGTTTTCCCTTTCTTCCTCCCCTTCCTTCCTTCCCCTCTACCCTCCTCACTGCCTGCTGTCCTGCCTGTCTGTCTGTCTGTCTGTTTTTTTGTGTGTGTGTGTGGTACGTGGGCCTCTCACTGTCGTGGCCTCTCCCGTTGCGGAGCACAGGCTGCGGATGCGCAGGCTCAGCGGCCATGGCTCACGGGCCCAGCCGCTCCGCGGCACGTGGGATCTTCCCGGACCGGGGCACGAACCCGCGTCCCCTGCATCGGCAGGCGGACTCTCAACCACTGCGCCACCAGGGAAGCCCCTGCCTTTCTTTCTTGATGAGAAACTTAAAGATATTTAAATATTTTCATGATTCTTCTGGTAGAAAAGGAAAGACTAAAGGGCAGAGGTGTAGTAAAGAGTAACGTCGCTGACGAGGAGGGAATCGAGTCCAGAGAACAGAGGAGGGCTGCCCTCAGGAGGACCCAGGGGGGATGACGAGGGACAGTGCAGGCTTGGGTGGCTGGTGGACTTGAAGTGGGAGAACGCGAGTTCCTGTTGGATGGATGAGGTTTTACCCTGATGGAAGCATTGTGTCCTCTACTGAGTATAAGGAATGAGGCAGGAATGGATTGGAGAACAGTGAACCTTTAAAAGAATAGTTGTGAACAGTGGGTATGCAGTGGAAATAAAAAATGTGTTCGTTTTTCTGGATATTTTAAAGCCCCTAGTGGATTTCGTTGATCAGCAGTGCATTGTTATCCATCTGCCATTTGGGTGTGGTTTTCTGGTGTTCCTCACCTGTCTGGGTGAAAGGCAGCAGAGAGATTTGGGTGAGAATGTTTTTTCTGTTAAGTATGAGAAAATGCAGAGCCAAGGCAGGTTAGCTTATTGGCAGGGCAGTTATTAGAAAGATGGACATTAACTGTGACATAAGTGGATATGCAAACAAGAAAAAATAACAAGGGGCGATGGATCCCGTGCGTATTTGGACCCAGTGGTACTGAGCAGTAGTTTTAGTGGGAGTGGTAAATCAAGCAATCCGCAAGGTAGAAGACGGAGGTCTGAAGATGAGAGATGTCAGTGTGCCCTTTTGGAGAGGGAGCAGTCATGGAAAAATAATATGGACAAGTAGATGACCACAGATGCAGTTCCAGTCTGGGCAGTTGTGGGAGACGCATAGAAGAAACAGAGACATGAAAATGAGTGTGGCGTCAGTTAAAAAAAGAGAGTGCTGCGAAGCCCTAGCACGATTCTGCACACGGTATGCGCTTTGTACCCTGGCCCTGCTGGGCATACGAGTGCATGGATGACAGGCCATCAGCCACCGCAGAGGGCCTTTCTGTTACTGCTTCTCAGTTTATCTCAGGTTTGTTTTGGCGGGTGAGTGACCTGCAGTCTGATTAATTCGGACCTACCTACAGATGAACTGGGAAAAAAACGACATCACAGTGGAGCTCAGTTTTTGCGTGATAATTTTGCAGTGAGCTAATTCAGGGTTTGTTAGAGTAATCGATGACTTTATCCTTAGGGACTCGCAGGTTGAACTGGGCTGAAGTGTGAACATGGTATCTGTTTCTCACCGAGGTGGCAGTGGAAGAGGCACGGGTGATGTTGGGAGAGGGCTTGCAGGGCTTGGCTCTGGTGCGAGATTGGGCAGATCTTTGTTTGTTTGTTTTCCTGATACCTATTGAGGCAAAATGATAACAAATGCAAAACCGTTATATATTGTACAACCTGGTGGGGAGGGCAGACACCTAGAATCAGTGAAAGGTCTTCTGAATTATTTGAGCTCAGCGAGGGCATTCCATTGAATCCCATCTTGAAATCATTGTCTAATGGAGGAAAACACGTACTCAAAACAGACTTTGAACCAATATGGAAATGCAGCAGGTGGTCAGTTACTGAAAGATGAGCCACTGACTGCCCGTGTGATTGTGGCACGCTCATCTCTGTTACCTCTCAGCCGTCCTCACCTGCAGGGTAGGGGTGTCTGTCTAGGCCAACACTCGTCTATGGAGACGTCGCTCTCTTTACTGATCAAGCGGCCTGGCTGTGAACTACCGCGCACCCCACTTTATTTAGCCTTAAAGCGATCTGTCACATAAAATCCAGTTTCAAAATACATTATTTTAAAATAAAATCTCGTGTTTATGTGCTAAAAGCTGTCGAGGCTCTTGAAAGCACAAATGTCAATTACATCCTCCTTCTGGCAGTCCAGCCACGCCAACACGATGGGGCCGTCCCCGGAGGAGAGAGGCTGTGTTGTTCCACTGGGTCCTGGCAAATGCATTTGGGGCTTCTACCTGAGAAATAAGCGAACCAGCCCATT
Organism: Lipotes vexillifer; assembly: GCF_000442215.2. NCBI lineage: Eukaryota > Metazoa > Chordata > Mammalia > Artiodactyla > Lipotidae > Lipotes > Lipotes vexillifer. Next base: position 2,530,895 of record NW_006775372.1, read on the forward strand.
TCCCTAGACTCGTATCCTATGTTTTATTACTACGGATGAATCGGAAGTAAAGACCCCTGACTGCTGTGTCCTCTTAGGGTCTGACTCCACATGGGTGATGGTCACGTTTCGAACAGCAGAGCATGGTGGTGTCTGTGCTAAGCGTTTGTGTCTGTTACAGCAGGGCAGAGGCAGCGTAGGGCCAGAAATGATTCTAGTGACACGTTTGTGAGTTCCTGTACAGGAGGGTCTCAGCTTGAGTTGAAATAAAAACTCAGTGGCACAGTAGGAAGGATGCTTTTTATCACGGGACCTGCCAGTACTGAGTCAGTGTGACTTCTGTCACACACCACTTTGAGGATGAGAGGTGCAGAGCTGTTTAGATCACCTCTAGATCAAATTGGCTTTGTGTGTGTTTGATCATGTATCGGCAGTGGGGTCCGCTGGGTAATTTATTGTTATGCATAAAAGCTTATAAAATTGTAAGCTTGGAAGTATCACTTTAATTGATCATCAGATATTTTAGAGCTAAATACACTTTTTAAAAATATGTATAATAATGATCAGTCCGCCCGGCACGCTAGAAAACCTGAACAGTTGCAGTAACCACGAAGTTCTGAGGTGCTCTGCAGCAGAGCCGTACTCAGGGCCAGTGTTCCGGCCCCATGGAGTCGAGCTATTGCCTTTCACAAATTTCCCAGAATTTTTCCCTGGAATGCTCTGGCTGCTCCAGAATGCATATCTGGGTGTACTTTTGGTCTTCCCCCATGTCAGCTGAAATCTGACCTCTGGAACAGAGCTGAAAAGGGCTCCCTCCATCTTCTCAACCGGGTGTAGCCTAGATGCATATCTCAGGAACGATGTAGATACGCCTGAACAACCAAGACAGCCAGAGCTGCAAGGGGCCTTGCTATGAGGCTGCACTGCATTCATGGAAGAGAGTGGGACAGTGGTCAGAGATGGGGGATGGTCAGGGAAGAGCATGGAGGGAGAGGCTCAAACACAGCAGGCAGCCTGAGCAGAAAACTTGGATGGAAATAGCAGGCTTTGCTGAGGAGGGTAAGAGTGATGAAAAACAGGGACAGGGACACCTGAGTGAGAGCAAGAGAGAAAATCCGCCACGGAGAGACGTACAAACGACAGCAGCTGGAAAAGAACCAGGTGTGTGTGTGTGTCTGTGTCTTTGTGTCTGTGTGTGTGTGTGTGTGTGTGTGTGTGTGTGTGTGAAGAGAGAGAGAATGACATATAGAGACAAGTAGAGACATAGAGAAGGAAGGGGTTCTGTCGCCCTTATACCTAAATATTCTTGACTCAAACAAGCAGGATTTTTGTGGGAGATTTTTTAAAAACTGGATAGTTCTATGTGCCGTCCACCCCATTATATCGGTATAGAATGATACCCAGTTATAAAATGACAGAAGTAGGTATCTTTTCTATCCTCCTGCCGTCTTGTCCTATGGAAATTGTAAGCGAGCAAAGTTAACATTCTTGATCAATGCAGTGTAGCTTTCAGTGCTCATGCTAACTCTGTGGAGACCGAAACAAGTCTCCGAAGTGTTATCCTGGTGTTTAAATCTACTTCTCAGCGCCCGGATGGACTGCCTAATGCATGTCAGGCATAGAGAGCGGGGCTGAAGCCCGCGACCCAGGGACATGCCGGAGTCCTCAGGGAATTTTACCCACAGGCGTGTCTATTCATCACTGCAATGCGAGGGAGACTAAGATGTATGTTCTCAAACGAGAGCATTTAATGACTCGGGGGTTCCCGTCGGGGAAAATTATAGCTGACTGCAGAGAAACAGGTAAATGGACTCTGTTGGGGGTAAAAACCCGAGGCAGATGGTTAAGGAAGCAAAGTTTCTATGGGTCTCGTAGGGACAAGAATTCAAAGAGGACTGAGCGGTCTCACCAGCTGGAACACAGGGCGAATGTAGGGTGAGGGCGAAGGGACAGGGGCTGGGCCACACCTGGGAGGGCTATGAACACCAGGTTGGGGGGTTATTGGCGGGCGGGAGGGACCGCTGGTGGCTTAGAGCGAAAGAAGCGGGTTGCCTGGCACTGCTAGAGAACTGGGGGATTGCACGCTCCTTCCAAAGACTGACGCTAACGTGAGAGGAGATAATCTAGGCTCACCCCACGGAACAGAGACACAAGCCCTGACGACGGTCCTCAGACACAGTATACCCTTGTAGCAGCACTGTCCAGTGGGATTTCCCGTGATGACCTAGAGGTTCCAGTTCTGTGCCGTCCAGTAGGGTAACCACTACCCACATGTGGCTTTTGACCCCTTGACATGTGCCCAAGGTGGTTGAGAAGCTTAATTTTTAATTTCATTTAATTCACTTAAATATAAATGTAATAGCCATGTAGCTACTGGGTTCTGTATTAACCTAACTACATTAGGTTATAGAGGGAAAAAAAAAGCTTATAAAGCATGTTAAATAGTATAAGGTAGAATTTGATCTTAACCTTTGATCTTAACCTTTGAGGTTAAGACCTTTCTCCTGTATCCATTTCTGGTACTCTGTCAAGTTCATTATCAGGAGATTTCTGCCTTACTGTGAAGCTTGATGTTGAGAACATTATCAAGGACACCCTGGAGGATGTTAATGGACCAGTGGTCTAGGCCCAATCTAATCTGGCAATTCACAGTTTCTGTTTTTCTGTCTGTTACAGTTACTTGACCAGTTTTAATTGGACGTTTTTGTGTCATGTTTATCAAATACCCTCACCTTCTAAAGTGCTTTGCTTGGTGGCAGCTCGTTTTTGAGAGTGGGTTTCTTCTGGTGGCTGAGAGAAATGCACCTCCAGAAAGTCATTTCACGCTCGGGGATTTGTGCTGTTGTGATTGATTTACGTGTTGGGCAGAACGGTCAAGGTGAGGAGAGGCACACGCACACGCGCACAGAGCAAGGTCTTGAGAGACCGCAGGCTGGAGCAAGGGTGACAGGTGGAGGTGGGGAGGTTAACGAAAAACCGAACCAAACCAAGGGATTCCAGACGAGAAGTGAAGACCTTCACATGTTCCTGTGGAAATGGACCGACAGGCTATTAACAAACTCTGATGTGGGACCTCCTCTCCTATAAACGTTAACACGGTGGCTAATGGATCAGAAGACACACGTTCAGTGGCCCCTCTCCCGCTCAGCATCGGCCTTCAGGCGTCTTTGTGGAGCCCAGGGTCTACAGAGAACAGAGTTGGACAAAATAATTGTGTCTAAATTAGAAGAAATGACCTCAGTGCTGTGTTAGAAGAAAGCAAAAATTCCTGGTCTCACCAGGGTTACCCAGAATAGTGCCCAACAAGCAAGGGCGATTCAAAGATCCGCCTGCCGATGCAGGGGACACGGGTTCGAGCCCTGGTCTGGGAAGATCCCACATGCCGCGGAGCAACTAAGCCCGTGTGCCACAACGACTGACCCTGCGCTCTAGACCCCGCGAGCCACAACTACTGAGTCAGTGTGCCACAACTACTGAAGCCCGTGCGCCTAGAGCCCGTGCTCTGCAACAAGAGGAGCCACGGCAGTGAGAAGCCCGCGCACTGCAATGAAGAGTAGCCCCCGCTCGCCGCAACTAGAGAAAGCCCGCTTGCAGCAACAAAGACCCAACGCAGCCAAAAATAAAAATAAATAAATACATTTATAAAAGAAAAAGATTAGCCTTTGATAGGAAAACGAGTTACAATGTGTACTACATTTCCAAGTGAAAAGATAAAATATTAAGATCTCGTAGATGCCATAAAACTGAGAATTCCTATCAAAATGACCTTGATCTATCAATACAGAATTTTATATCTCAGTAAAGGGGAACACTTCAAAGAAAGCAAAGAAGAGCCCACTGCATTTCTAATCCCAGTTCAAGCTCCTTAGTAGCACAGATGGGACCTGACACTCCGGTCTGTGGGGTGTCTACTTGGGAAATGTGTTTAAGCTCCTGAGAAGCCCGTGGAAGGGGTTCTACGTGAGTCCTCGGGCTTCAGCTGGTTGTACAGCAACTCCTACCCCCAGACGCATATTAAGAATAAAAGGACCACTCGTTCAGTCACTTGGTAGTTTCCACTCAACTCATGTTATGGTTCTCGGAAAAAGGCAGTTTTTCTTTGGAAGATGTTTTTGAATGTTGACTTCTGTTCATGAGACTCTGAGAGTACAGTCCTCCTCGGCCCGCCTGGTAGGGAGAGCGTGCAGAGGGGCAGGAGTTGGTGCACACAGGCAGGAAGGAGAAGGGCTGTTCCGCCCCATGGTCCTGCTGATCACTTGGTAGTTTCCACTCAACTCATGTTATGGTTCTCGGAAAAAGGCAGTTTTTCTTTGGAAGATGTTTTTGAATGTTGACTTCTGTTCATGAGACTCTGAGAGTACAGTCCTCCTCGGCCCGCCTGGTAGGGAGAGCGTGCAGAGGGGCAGGAGTTGGTGCACACAGGCAGGAAGGAGAAGGGCTGTTCCGCCCCATGGTCTTGCTGAAAGAGCAAAGACGCTTTCCTCCGAATACCCAAGGGAGTCTCCTTCTGTCTCATCAGCGTGAATGGATTGCGTGGCATCCTGAGCCAAAGCCAAGCGCTTTCAAAGGCAGCGGACCCACTTCCTCGTTTGCTGTAGACTTTGTCACCCGCCTAGCGTACCCTGGAGCATCTGGCCGCTTGTCGCCGCCCTTCCTGGTGGAGATCCTTGGCACCACCCGAGTCCTAATTAAATCAGGCTTATGCCTGAGGCTGATATGTGTTGACTTCCCCCCCAGTCCAGGGACTTAAGAGTTGAACACGGGGGAAGAATCGGGCTGGGGAGACACAGCAGGCAAGTCCAGGACGGACAGGTAGAGATGCTGCTCGAAGTGTTTTCCTCAGGGACACGTCTGCCTGATTCCTTCTTTCCCCTGGTCAGGATACTGTCTTTTGTCTGCACCAACTATAATTGTGGTGATATAATGTCTTTTGCAACGTAATTAGCTAAATCTCGTCTTAGAATGCAGAGACCTTGAGGCGGCATCGTTGTGTCTGTGAACTGTGCGTCACTAGCATATGCACAGAAATGGGAGCGAGGAAGGAGGAGTAGAAAGGCAGAGAGAGAAAGTGCTGCCGTCTTTGGGAATTTAGCTGATAAGCATTCGCTAACATTGGACTTGAAATATCAGATACTTCTTTAAGGACGTTTCGGAAAGGATAATTTTTAATGCGTATGAGTTGTCATCATGTAGGACTTTGTCAGTAATTTGAGTCATTTCTTACTGTGAAACATTTGAGGATTTCTACTTTATTAAAATGCATTAATTGTTATACCATGCAAGTGCCTGGTGACCACAGTAACGTAGAGTTAAGAATTTTTGCTTGTTTAAGGAGCCTGATGCCTATCTTTGCCTGAAATCTTGGAGAATTCTTTTTAGTTCATAAGGAAACATAATACCTCCACCATTCTTAACTCACATAGTTATTAACATGTGTGTGAAAACAACCTAAATGTTTTCTTAAACTACACTGGATAACAACATAATTGTTGTACCTGGATACAGGATTATATCAGCACATGTTATGAACAGATCATTTTCTAGAAACACAAAAAAAGAGCAGGGATGCATTTCAGTGCCCCTACTCTAATCGCTGGAGACCAAAATTGCTTTACTTCAAACTCTTGGAATCAAGTAAAAATGTCTACTCGTGTGCTTAAAGGGTTATTTGTTCTAGATTTAATCTTACAGCTACTTAGGGGGAAAAAAATTGAACTTAAAGGTAAAATGTCACTAGATGTCTTTTCAGATCTTTCCCAAAGCATGATTACTCTTGCTTTTGTTTAGTTATCTGGAGAATAAAGTTTTAATGCTTACCTCATGTTCCCTGAAAACTCCTTGTGTATTTTTATGAGATTAATATCCTGGGAGGAGGGACGAACATCTGTGTCCTGAAGCTGGAGATTGAGGACTAGGCAGTAGGGTAGCTGAGGTTGAGGCTGACTATTGCTCCCTCAGGCATCAGTTTGTGATCTATCAGTCACATATAGTGTCGCGGCGAACCTTTCACATATCTACAGTACAGTATGTGCGGTAGACATGATTAAGAAGAGCCATGAATGTGAAAAACAGATACATAGAGTAAATAACTGGAGAGGCGTGACCAGTGTCATCTAGAGCAGTGAATGTAGCTACGAGACAAGGAGGTGCGGGTCGCTGAGAGATCCTCGCAAGCAGAGTCCAGGTGGTCAGCCACGAGTGTTTTGAAAGAGTTTCAAGGAACAGTCTTCTCACCAACTCTAAAACTCCATTTTGTAATGAACGCGCACTCCATATTATTTTTCCTGTTGAGTTGCATTGGGCGCCTTCCTTTGCATATTTCTGTGCAGGGATGATAAAATACTGACAGAGCACATTTTATGGTCTTAAGCAGAATGCAAGTGGGAACTGAGACACAGTATTCACATTAGAAAAGAGGTGGCTGGACGGGCCGCTTCTAATATTGCCAGATCAGCAGTGTCCTAAGTACTGTGTACTTGAGAGCAAGGAGGCACCGCTTGGAGGGGTGTAATCGAGCCTTCACAGGTGCTAAAAAGGAGGTGAGAACCGAAAGAGCCAGTGCAGGCACAGGAATAAGGGAGTCAAGGTCCGGGGGTGGGGAGAATTTAATGGTATTTTTCCCAGCTGTATTGCAATATAATTGGCATATAACACTGTGTAAGTTTAAGGTGTAGAAAGCGTGGATTTGATACCACTGTAGGTTAGCTAACACTTCCGTCGTGTGACATAATTCCATTTCTGTTCTGTGGTGAGAACATTGGACTTCAACTCTTCTCAGCAACTTTCAAGTGCATGGTGCAGAATTAACCATATTTCACAGTGCTGTGTATTACAGAACTAGGAGGTGAGAACATCTGTATCATTTCTTCCTGTGAGTGGTTCCCGTGATAACTGAACTAGGATTTTACCAAAGGGCGTTTTCTGCCCTGGTTCTCTAAGTAGTTGGACATGTAAAGCAAGGGTTCCAGTGGTACTTTTAGTGGCCTTCTCTACTCTGGGAGCAGTGGTCTCTCATGTACTCTTCTGCATCTTAATTCACCTTTGCACACTGCAGAAAGTAGCTCCATGGAATCTTCCCGTGTAAGAATAGAAGCTTCCTGAACCCATCTTCTCTCCAAGGCTTCCACACAACTCAGGAGCTGTGGGGCGGGGGGGGGGGGG
>NW_006775372.1:2538123-2575226 GCF_000442215.2 Lipotes vexillifer
CTCACCCCCTCTCCCCACAATGCCACCCCAAGACGGGGGGGGGGGGGGGGGGGGGGGGGGGGTCCTTAAGAAACAAAATTCCTTTAAAATATATTTGAAATAGATCTTCAGATGGAGATGTCGCTTAATCAAATGACCAATAACAGAAGAATGTTGGGACTTCAGAAATGTTGCGACTGGGTGGTTGACCATTTGACCCGTAAGTAAAAAGGAGACTTTGGTTTAGGGACATGCCTTCTGCCGTGGGGAGTGTATCTCTCTGTGCTACAGATTAAAACGGCAAGATTGGGAAATAGGACTGGTCGCAGGCGCACGTGTTACCAGCAATGAAATATGCCCTTTGTCTGCACTGTGTGGTTAAATGATGTTGGTGCCATGTTCAGAATTAGGTTTCTTGGGCTCTGAGTTGTTTGTTGTCCTCAGGGTTAATCTTGTAACCATCTTTTATCAGGTATTCATCTCTCCCAGCAATTAAGATGCTGAGGCATAGCTTGAGGTCAGTCAGTTGAAGCAAACGCTCTAGCTCGTTGGATAAAATGGCACCATGAGAGCACACATCAGCTTCTGTCTGCGCACAACTCCCCGTCTCCCCCTGCCACGGAAAAAAATCATTTCACAGCCCTCTATTTATACAGGTATTTCCAAAATTTGAACTTAGTTTGACTTTGGCACTTACCAGATAATGTGAACCGTTATGTAACTGAGAACGTATTATAAAAACTTGCAGAAGACAGACAAGTCTTAACTTCTGCAAAGCCCAGTTGTTTCACTGCAGCAGTGCTTTCCCCATTATTTGCTGGAGTAAATAAATACTGAAGCCAAGAATAACTAACTTCTTTAACATTTGTAAAATGGCCACCTCCCCCAACTAATACGTCTTAAGCATGAAGGGGTTAGGTTGAAAGCTCTAGGTCATGAGTTTTGCTGAAGTGGTCGAAAGCTCAGGTTTGCCCTTAGGTAAAACTAATATTAATAATAATTTTATAAAGTGTCTCATAGTGGTCTTACCTCCACCATTTTTCCCGTCGAGACCACGTATTTGTGAACAGAGGCCTGGTTGCCTCTTTATCTCTGGTAGACTGGCGAGTTCATTGTGGTCATGGGGGCGTGAGAGGCTGAGACCCTCCTGGGAATGCCTTGGGGGTGGTGAGTCACCTTGGAAGCACAGCAGTTCTGCACAGGGTCACGGGGTGTCTGAGAGACTACACTGAAACCCACTATACTTACCTGCAGAAACCGACACTGTTCCTATTGGGGTCAGACCTCCAGTCCATGGGAGCTCGTAGCTTCGGGGACCCACGCTGTGCTTTTCGGAAAGCCTTGGAGTTTATTTACCTTGCCTTTGGGTTTATTGGTTAGGCAAGTCCAGTGGTCTGCCAGGCAGGGTATGTTCGTTTCAAGATGAAGACCAGGTTCTCCCAAGAAGGAGAATGCATGTGTATTTTAAAATTTTTTTAAATTCAACACACAGGTTTTACTTTATTTGCTTCACTGGTTTATAACATTATATAAGTTTCATGTGTACAACATTATATTTCTACTCTGTGTACTGTACACTGCACTGTGCTCACCACCAAAATTGTGTTTCCATGTGTCACCATACTGTTGGTCCCCTCTATCCATTTCGCCATCTCCCCTCCCCTTGCCTTCTTGTAACCACTACTCTGTTCTCTGTATGTAAATGTTTTTGTTTGGTTTGGTTTGTTGATACCTTTTTTTTTATATTCCACATGTGAGTGAGATCATACGGTATTTGTCTTTCTCTATTTGACCTATTTCACTTAGCATAACAACCTAAAGGTCCAACCATGTTGTCACAAATGCCAAACTCCCATCTTTTTTATGGCTGAGTACTATTCCAGTGTGTGTGTGTGTGTGTGTGTGTGTGTGTGTGTGTGTGTGTGTGTATAAATATGTCTGTGTGTGTGTATGCATACTTAGTATCCTGATACATTTCCTATATTACACTTGGAAGTTTTCTATGAAACCATGAAATGATACTTGCAATAGTACATGAAAGTTCTCCCTGGTTCTTCTGAATCATCTGTGTCTAGTAGAATTTATACGTCAGCCAGAATTTGAAGTGCCTCTGTGATTGTAAGAGTTCTAGTAGCCACGTTAAAAAGGGACTAGTGAAATTAATTTAACAGTGTATTTTATCTAATACGGTATATCCCAAGTATCAGTTCTACACGCATTGTAAAATGTTGAATGAGATGCTTTATAGCCCACCTCTTTTCCTGTTTAGGCTTTGAGGTTAGTGTGTATTTTGCCCTTCCGTCACGTCGCAGTTTGGAACCGCCACGTTTCCAGTGTACACTGGCCACGTGTGGAAGCGAGTGGTGCGCTGGGCAGCCTGACTCTGATGCTGGTGGTGTGGTGGGTTGACGTGCAGAGGCTGGCCTTTCTCGTGGCCTTCCTTAGTGGGATGGGTTCGCTGTACGGGGCCCTCTTTGGGTTTTATACCGCTGACTTCATGCCGGTCTGGAGGTATGTACCGAAAGTAACCTTTGCTTCAGTTCACAAGATCTTCATCCAGATTCCTTCAGTCACGTCAGGCATTTCTCAAAACTACTTAGGGAGTCAGAGTTTTGCAGAACAATCTTGAGGGGTACTGCTCAGGTACTACATAGAATGTCCTTCAGTTTGCGTCGGTCCATATTGCAATGTAAAAAGCCATAGAGTAAATATATTCAGTTTTGTGAACACTGTACGGTCTCTGTTGCCATCACTTAGCTCTGCTGCTGTCGTGTGAAAGCAGCCACAGACACTGTGTGAATGAATGGGCAAGGATGTGTTCTAATAAAACTTTATCTACAAAAATATTCAGTGGGCTGAATTGATCCATGAGCTATTTGCCAAGGACTGATGGAGAGGCAAGAATGCTAGACGGGAGCAAGTCTTTTTGGTTCTTTATGGGGGGAGGAAAAAACGACAGACTGAAAAAGAAACTGAAAGAGACGAAGTCAACTCAGGTTGCCTTCCATTTGTAAAGTCAGACCCTTGATTCTAACGGCATGTGACCCTAAGTAACCCTGCTTTGCCACCTGTCTTCTACCGTAATTGGTTGGGTTAAAGAATGAGTGTAAATCGTGAGAGAGAGAGAGAGAGAGAGAGCGGAGAACCTTTCTAGATGCTCTCTTTTACAGCCACCTGCTCCACTCTGACTAGCTGTCATTTCAGGGCTCCATTGTACGTAAACAGAAGTGCATGTTCTAGAAGAGGATGCCACGTGAAGTCAACCTGAGAGCAGGTGGCCGCTCAGTTTGTTACACATGTCTGTCCCTTCCGGGGGAACCCTGTTTAGCAATTTATAAATGCTTTGCGAATTAAGTAAACGCTTTGCTGCCTCAGCACATTCTTAGCTTTTTTTTTTTCTTTAACCAAAACTAGGATTCAAATATTTCTCTAGTTTTTCTGTTCTTCTTACTCTTGGTGTTATTATTATCGCCATTACTAGCAGTGATATTACCGAGGCCTTAAAAGAGTGAGTGTGTATTTAGATCAAATAGTGAGTTATGTAAAAATATTTTTCTATTGTTTGTAACTCTACATAAGCTAAATTTTGAGTCCTCATTGTGCCAAATGACAGACGGTTAGGCCGCAGCAAAATTATAGGTAAACTCATTCACTTCGGATCAGTTAAATCTTGCCTGCCATGGCATCAGAAAACCTAGGCTGTTTGTAGTCACTGCATTGGGATGAGGCATCGGTTCTGGTCACTGGCTTGCCCTTGGGTGGCCTTCGCACTGCATGGAGTTCCTATCCTCTCTCTCTTTTTTTTCCTTTTAAAAAAAATTAATTTATTTTTGGCCGCGTTGGGTCTTCGTTGCTGCGTGCGGGCTTTCTCTAGTTGCGGCGAGCGGGGGCTACTCTTCGTTGCGGTGCGCGGGCTTCTCATTGCGGTGGCTTCTCTCGTTGCGGTTCACGGGCTCTAGGCGCGCGGGCTTCAGTAGTTGCAGCACGCAGGCTCAGTAGTTGTGGCTCGTGGCCTTAGTTGCTCTGCAGCATGTGCGATCTTCCCGGACCAGGGCTCGAACCCGTGTCCCCTGCATTGGCAGGCGGATTCTTAAGCACTGCGCTACCAGGGAGGTCCCCCTATCGTCTCCTTTACGAGGAGAGAAAAGAGAAAGAATGAAGGAGGGGGAGAGGAAAAATTGGCTCAGCCCTTGGCTTTTATTTTTCCAAATCTTTTTGTCGTACATCTGCATTATTGCTTTTTTTTTTTTTTTTTTTTAAAGCAAGACTGACATTTTTGGACTCTGGTTCCAGAGCAACGATCTCCCATTTGGACAATGGCAGCCCAGTACCTAATGGTCCCCACAGGCGGGGTGGAGAAGGGGTGGGGGCGGTCGGGGGAGGGAGGGAGGGCATCGTGGGCTCTAGGACGCCCCTGTTCTCTTTTTCATTAACCTTGACCACATCCACCGCGGACAGCAACTCCAGGACAGGACGTCATAAGCGTGGGGGACAGGTTCGTTGCTCCATGGAGCCAGGGAACCTCTAAAATATGTGACGTCTGGAGCAGACCAATAAGTGGGCAGCCCTCCCAACTAATATTAGTTGAATGCATTTCATCCTTTATTTCGTGACAGTGCAGAAATCTAATTTTCTCTTTCCCACTGTTTTATTACAGTTTTTAATCAAAGCGTGATAGTACAGCGCGCATCACGTCAAGCGTGATGCGAGTGTGTAGGAAAAAATGAGGACGCCTTACACCTGACCCCACCCAGCTCCTCCCCTTGTCTTTTCTCCATGAAGACACAGAGGTCCTTGTCCCTTCACACTCCCAACAGCTCTCTCCCCTGTCTCATCTGTTCTTCCTGGAAATGATCACTCCCTGATGGACATTTTGGTTTGTTATTTGTCCCTTCACGTTAAAATCGGTCCTCAGTGAGAATAAATTGATCTGTTTCGATCATTGCTATATCACCAGGCTGGTGTATGGAGGGCTCAGTAAACATGTACTGGATGAATGAGTTGCATTGAATTTATGTAGTCATTTTGCCTGGATTCGTTGTTTTCATATATAACTCATGCCACACAGCAGGTATCCAGGAAGTAGTTACTGTTCTATGTGTGGAATGTAGTTGTAACTTTATGAGCATGTTATATCAGGTGGAGAAATTAGAGAATATTGCTGAGGAGACATCCCTGGTCTTCCATGGAGTTTAATAGGTAGGTTATAGGGTATTAAACAATGGATGCAGAATGGAAATGAGAATATGATTACGGCGTTTATCTGACTTTCTCATATGACAAGGTTCACATCGATGGGGCTCTTTAGAGTTGACTTTCACTGAGAGCTTGTGAGGGAATGCCCAGCATCAGATACCACTGTGCTGAGCATCTAACATGTGTTAGAGAGTTCATTTGTCAAAATGACCCTAGAAGAAGGCAGGTACTACTGTTAAGGCTAAGTAACGGACTCAGAGAGGGTTATTGATAGAGAGAAATTGTGAGAGTGATCTGGCCCTGGTACCTGTGTTCTTGAATCAAGTAATATTTCTTGAATCCAGAATAGAGTCTGGCTACAGTTAACGTACATCAGATTCTAATAGTGGGTACACGTATGTATTGGAGGCTGATGGCTTCCTGTTTTCCACTTGAAGCAAAAGGTGGCATCTTTGGTTGAGAATAGGTTTGGGAGAGCTCTGAAGACAAACCATTCGAAAGGATTCCAGGAGTCTGAGACCGGGATACAGCATAGAGGACAAAACAGACTGGGTCAACTTTGAAAAGCCCAAGGGATGTGAACTCGGTCCCTTCAGGAAGCACGGCTGCTTGAGGAGTTGCAGAGAGATGCACAAGTAGCTGGGGCCTTAACTCAGCGAGAACCAGGAGTCCTCTTCCTAATTGTGGTAAAACCAGTGATCTAAGGTAGGTCCTCACGCTTGGAGAATGGTGACCCTGATTTTGTTTTTTGTTTGTTTGTTTTGGGCTCTCATTTGAAGACAGGGCTGTTTTATCTTTGAGTCATCCCAGAGCGCTTTGCAGCCAGTCTGTATGTTTCTCTCCCCACGGTGATGGCCTTATTTGGTTTGGTCTGGTTGGCGTCATCGGCCTTGGCTAATGTCTGTGTTTCAAGCTCTTTTTCGTTTTCCACGCTTCCCCGGTTACTCAGCTGCACGGTGCGTTGTTTCAGCTCCAGTCCCATTAATCAGGCTCTTGCCAACGTTTCACAGCTTGGGAGGAATTTTTACTCAAAACAGTGAAAACCAGCATTTCACGGATTTCAGCTGTGGTTAACAATGGGCGGCCTTGTTGGTGGGGACCACATTCAAAGTTAATGGGCTTGAAGGAGCCTCTCGGGGTCATCAGCAGCTGAGGGTGCAATTAGGATGCTCAGGGCCGGCTCACCAGCCCTAGAGACAGCTTCGCCAGCTCGGACATGTTCTCAGGGCCTGGGATGAGGAGAAGCAAGCACATCTCCGTACTACCATTGTGAAGGCTCCCGATCAGATTCAGGGATTTGCCATGGGAGGAAAATCGGGGATTGCGCCCCGCCGCTCGCTCACACTGAGGTCACACTGGCCTGATTTTCCCCCCTGCCACGTAACAAAGCCCTCTAATAAATTTATTAAGTCCAAGTTATTTGCAATTCATGTGCTCTTTGCAAATCAGGAGTAGATGATGAGGACGATGCCCTCTTTACACAAAAGAATCTAAGCATGGGGAGAATTTAGGCAGCGAAGGAGGGCAGGGAGTCCTTCTAAATCATCTTACAAGCCCTTCAGGTAGGTTTTTATGCAAACCAGATGCAACGTTCTTTTTCTCTTCTGACTCTGGATAGCTAGGGTTTGGGGGGGAAGTTTCTGGCTATTAAATTCAGGATTATATTTTACATATCACGACATACCATGCCATTCATTTAAACCGTCTCAGCAAATTACTGATGAAGGCATCACTTAAATTTCCTACCATCCTAAACATTTCATTTCCTGACCTCTACAGATGGAATTTTTTAAAAAGTAGTAGACTTTGTTTCTCAGAGCACTCTTAGGTCTACAGAAAAATTGAACAGAAAGTCCAGCGTTCCTGCGTACTCTGCTTCCTCCCTCTGGTCACTCTATTATTAACATCTTGAGTCAGTTTCATCCATTTTGTTAAAATTGATGAACCACGATTGACACATTATTGTTAGCTAAAGTCCCTAGTTTACATTAGGGTTCACTTTTTGTGCTGAGCGTGCTATGGGTTTGGCCAGATACACCATTTCCCGTGTCCACCATTACAGTATCAAACAGAAGAGTCTCACTGCCCTGAAAATCCTCGGCAGTCTACCTATTCATCCCTCCCTCCCCTCTAGCCCCTGGCAACCACCAGTCTTTTTGCCATCTCTGTTTTCTTTTTTTTTAGTATTTAAATCTGTAAATTTTGCCATCTGAATATTTTTCTTTAATCAACTTTCCTGAAATGGACCAACACCAAGAGATTGCAACAGTAGTTTCAGGTTCAGATCATATATTCGTCTGTCATATGTAACATGGTTTTTAAAAAAAATCCACTTTCATCAAATGTTAATGGACTTATTTTTTTCTTTAATAATAATGAAAATCATTAAGTATCCCTAGACAAACGTGGCAAAAAATTATAGCGTGTACTAGAAAGAAAATATAAGTTATGGGATTATTTGTGATTTTAAGTTAAGGAAATATGTCCCGAAGGACTTGGACAAAATATGACTTTAAAAATGTGTACAAACCGTTACATAAGTGTCATGTTTAGAAAAACACATAATTCATTAAAAATTTTTTTTATTCAATTATAGTTGATTTACAGTGTTGTGTTAGTTTCTTCTGTACAACAGAGTGACTCAGTTACGCATATATATCCATTCTTTTTCATATTCGTTTCCATTATGGGTCATCCCAGGATATTGGATATGGTTCCCTGTGCTCTACAGTAGGGCCTGTTTATCCATCCTATACATACTAGTTCGCATCTGCTAACCCCAAACTCCTGATCCCTCCCTCCCCCCCCCCCCTCCCCCTTGGCAGCCACAAGTCTGTTCCCTATGTCTGTGAGTCTGTTTCTGCTTTGTAGATAGGTTCATATGTGTCATATTTTAGATTCCACATGTAAGCGATATCATATGGTATTTCTCTTTCTGACTTACTTCACTTAGTATGATCATCTCCAGTTGCATCCATGTTGCTGCAAATGGCATTATTTCATTCTTTATTATGGCTGAGTAGTAGTCCATGGTATAGATGTACCACATCTTCTTTATGCATTCATCTGTTGATGGACACTTAGATTGTTTCCATGTCTTTACTATTGTGAATAGTGCTGCTATGAACATTGGGCTGCACGTGTCTTTTTGAATTATGGTTCTGTCCGGATATATGCCCAGGAGTGGGATTGCTGGATCATATGGTAATTCTATGTTTAGTTTTTTAAGGAACCTCCATACTGTTTCCATAGCGGCTGCACCAATTTACATTCCCACCAACAGTGCAGGAGTGTTCCCTTTTCTCCACACCCTTTCCAGCATTTGTTACTTGTAAACTTTTTAACGACGGCCATTCTGACCCTGGTGTGAGGTGCTACCTCATAGTAGTTTTGATTTGCATTTCTCCAGTACTCAGTGATGTTGAGCATCTTTTCATGTGCCAATTGGCCATCTGTATGTCTTCTTTGGAGAAATGCCCATTTAGGTCTTCTGCCCATTGTTTGATTGGGCAGGCCTGCTCTGCACCAGCGTCCTGCAGAATGCCTCAGCCTCACATCCCCTGCTTGGGGGCCTGGGAGGCCACCAAGTTGTAGACATGACAGCTGGTAGATAAGCAGGACCACCGAGGATGAGTGGGCAAGAGATACATCTTTGCTGTGTGGAGTCACTGAAATGGGGGCGCTTCTTAGTACCGTGTCATAGTCTACCTTGTCCTCACAAATCATAATAATTGGTGTATCTGCAGCTTTTTCTTTGTATGTTTGTTTTTCTGGTACTCTGCTCTGAGTAAGTTGAGGACAGATTCTGGTTTGCTCTTCCCAGGAGCTTATAAAGTAATTTTCTGCTTTGCACTTACTAATGTCTCAGCAGTAAATTAGGGAATAATCCTAAAGCAAAAAGAATAGTGATTCAATTGTTGTGATATATATATCTCGCAAAAAATGTGATATATGTATATTACATATTATACATATTGTATATTTATCACACATACACACAGGCATACCTGTATGTCTGTACCTCATAAATTAGGAAATACATATGTCTTTAGAATAAAGAGAGAACGAAATTAGTGGATTGTTGGCTTATTAGTTTTTCCATCTTCTCAGGTTTTCAATGATTTCTAGCTTTTTATAACTTTGAATTTAACTAAGTTTTAGATCCAGTTCCTAAGTTTTTTTGTTTGTTTGTTTTGTTTTCTTTTGCGGTATGCGGGCCTCTCACTGTTGCGGCTTCTCCCGCTGCGGAGCACAGGCTCCGGACGCGCAGGCCCAGCGGCCATGGCTCACGGGCCCAGCCGCTCCGCGGCACGTGGGATCCTCCCGGACCGGGGCACGAACCCGCGTCCCCTGCCTCGGCAGGCGGACGCTCAACCACTGCGCCACCAGGAAAGCCCTAGTTCCTAAGTTTTTAAGGAAACAGTGTTGGCTGTAATAGATGGTTTACAAAAGTAATGAACAACAAATTGAAAATATATTGCCACGTGCATTGAAACTCAGTCTGCAGCCTTGATTGCAGCCTGGATGTGTAACAGCAATCCATACGGGTTATTGAATTGCGGTCACGAGGCTCCCAGTAAAACAGGTTGTTCTAGAGATAAAAACACGGAAATGTGTCACAGGTGGTTTAATCTTTACAAGACATTTTATTTTTGCATGACATTGGTGATGGGATACTTTTTAGCATCCATAAAATCAACGGTTGTCTCCTCTGGGGACAGTAGCAAAACAGAGGGTTCTGGTGGAGAAAGGAAAGCTCAGCTCCACTAAAAAGAGTGACGTGGCCAACATTCCCTTGACTTTCACGCTACCACTGTGGCAAGGCTGATCTTACAGGGGAGCGGCACCCACGGTGAGGCAGGGAAGGGCCCTCACTCCACAAGGAGCGCACTGAGAGTAGTGAGATTTGGCCTGTCCACACTGTGTATCTGGTTCAGACACTAACTGAAGGTCAGATAGAAAGAGAGAAAACACAGCCTTCCGTCGAGTGTCAACCAGGTAGAGATGATTAGCCCATCGTACTGCCGTTGAGAAAATAGTGTACTTCTGTGGTCCTCTTAAGACAGCTAAAGAAATGTCCTAAATTTACACTGCTAAAAACTCACTTCACGCTCCCCATATCACTAACGAAACCAAAATCAGACAGGAAAGCACAGACCTCTCACTGTACATAACACACCATGTAAAATGACACAATTGAATCTTAACTGCCTTTTGACAGTAAGTGCAAATAGGGTCTCTATTCATACAGAAAGGCACTCATTACAGATTAAAACCAAGTGATAAATTGTCTACCAGAGACACACCTAAAACAAATTGATCAAAACGTTTAGGAAAAGTGTCAACAAGCATAAATAAACTATGACTGTGCTTAATCATCATGGGTAAAACCATTAGAAATACAGGGAGTAGGGGAGGCGGAGACCTCCAGAGATGATGTAAACAAAGTTTGGAAACTTGGTAGAAGACCCAAATAGAATCATTACCAGAATTTAGCATGTGTGTCTGTATAATACCTGTGAGCCGAGCTAGGCAGACCATGCCTTCCCCTCCAGGACCCACAAAACATTTACAAATTTGGCTTTATATTTGGCCACAAGGACACCCCGCAATCACTTAATAAAGGGAGCAGTAGTAGACACCACATTCTATGGCTAGGGAACAATAAAATTAGAACTTAATAACAAAAAAGTGTAATAAAATCCTAAGTGGGTGTGTTCTTTTAAAAATAGCACTCCTTAAGTAGTGAGTTATTTAAGAGGGCATTTAGAGATTAAGGACATTCAAACAAGGGAACATTTAAAATGTAATTGCAAGTTATTTAGAAAATAATGCTGCTGGGCAGAGTACAAATCAAAACGAGCTGGGCATGGTTAGTGGTGGGTTGGTAACTATTTAACAGTTGCTTTTGTGGGTGTATGTCAAGCATGAGTGGTGTTTGTGTATTCATTTATATTAATGAGTGAGAGAAAAAACAGGGAAAGTTTACATCAGAACTTTACTTGTGCATCCCCCAGCTGAGCAATTTGTTTGCTGAGTTCGGTGGTTAATAAACTTCAAATACTGGGAGATATTTCCTCCATTTTTTTGTGTCTGTTACTCACAGGGTAATGGCTGAAGACTCAACACTCTTTTTGTGGTTAATCTGCACTATTATTATTTTCTCCAGCATTTTCTTTAGGAAATCAACAAAACAATAAAGTCCTGATTTGTAGCCCTTGCCAGTTTCTGTGGTGGAAATGCACCCACCATGTCCGATCTCAAGCTCCCACCATGGTCACTGGACACAGAAATGGGAGGAGTTGGACAGTAGCCGCCAGTATGTAGCGTTTCCACCATAGACGCCAGTAACCTCCAAAGCAGGGATAACAAGTAGGGAGATGATGAGGGAATTACAGCATTTGTTTATTTATTACTATGGTTTTAATAGAGTTTTGACTGAAAGTTTATATAAGTTAATTTTTAACAATGACAACGTTGAACAGCAGGCTCCCCGAATTCCTGAACATTTAATAAATCTGTGTGAGCTAGCTCCAGACGTCACCGGCAGACAGTCCAGTCCAAAGTGTCCTTAGAAGGAGAAAATTCCAGTGCAAAGTGTCCTTAGAATTGTTTTCATTTCTAATTCGATAAAATACACCTTACAGTAATTTGACTAGATAGCCCTAAAAATAGGAGGAAGGAAAAATTAATCAAGTTAAAAACAAGAATAGTACTTAGAAAATAGGAAGACAGGGTAGAATTTATAAATGAATACTCTGCCAGTTTCTTTCAACAAATGTGCAATATACACAACTAAAATCTGGCGATGCTCTCCTTGTTCCCATCGATCCCCGGTCCTCCTAAGAGAGAAGGTGCTGGTCGTGGAGAACAGAACACATAAGGCCAGAACAGGAAGTAAGGGAGTGTTTGTAGGAGATTATGGGTTAGATTCATATGACTCTGTAGAGTTACCTGCTGTCCACCTGTTCTGGAACTACAGTCGGTTTAAGTGCCAAGTATTTTGGCCTAATTCTTTTTTTTTTTTTTTAATACATTTATTTATTTTTATTTTTGGCTGCGTTGGGTCTTCGTTGCTGTGCGCCGGCTTTCTCTAGTTGCAGCGAGCGGGGGCTACTCTTCGTTGCAGAGTGCGGGCTTCTCCTTGCGGTGGCTTCTCTTGTTGCACAGCACAGACTCCAGGTGTGCGGGCTTCAGTAGTTGTGGCACACGGGCTGAGTAGTTGTGACACACGGGCTTAGTTGCTCCGCGTCTAAGTGGGATCCACATCCTGGTGGGATCTTCCTGGACCAGGGCTTGAACCCGTATCCCCTGCATTAGCAGGTGGATTCTTAACCACTGCGCCACCAGGGAAGTTCCTTGGCCTAATTCTGAGAACTTGGAGATGATAAAGTTCCCCTGTGGTCAGAGCATCAGAGGTGGCTCAGTACAGCTTCACGTGGTCCATGCTGGGTGCCCCTCACCAAGAGTGTAAGTCCTCGATCCGGTTCCAAGGCTGTGGAAAGACTTGACTACAGCAGCGGTAGGATCAGCTTATGCCAATCTGGCTTGTTCAGCTCTCCAACCTGAGCTGACCAAACTAAGTATTTTAAGAAATCCAGACTCTTTGCCCAGACTTATTTACTTCGGTGCACAGGAAAGGGGAGCAGCAGATGGACCCAGGGGGCACTCTGTGGCTCGTAGTCACAGTGCTGGGCATCCTCGGGATCCAGGGCTCTGCGAGGGATGCGGGTGGTTGCCAGTGGACACAAGTGACTTGGTCTCTCTTGGCTGGGCTGCAGCTGGGTACCTCCCACAGATCCATGTTCTGGGGAATTCCCAGGGCAAAGTCAGGGTTCAGAGCACCCTCCAGACAACAAACCAGCAATGTCCACTGCAGCAGCCTTGGTTCTGCACAGAGCCCAGTGTTTGTTCATTTCTTTGTTTTCTTGATTCTTGTCTCATTAGGTTTGGGAGCTTCCTTCTCATTGTCTTATTCCAGGACGAGATGACCATATTCACTTGGATGATTGTTTCATGTTGGTTCCAATGAATTTCTCCGTGCAATTTATGATAAGCCAAGGATTAGTAGGTTGTCGATTTACATTTGCTGTCCTAGAGCTGGTCTTATAGTCTGGAAACAAACTTGATAATTACTAGTAGAGTCTAATTTCCTGAGGCATGGTGCACATTGCAGAGCCTGTAGATGTGAGGAAAAGGGAGAGGGAGGGAGAGAGAAATGTAAAGGATAAGTAAGAATGTAAAATTGGAATATATACGGAGAACTGTAGAATATTTATAAGTTATGAGGTGAAATCTTAGGGAAGTGTAAACACTGTTGTCATGGTCCCAACTGCAAACAGTTGTCAGAGCCTCCCTCCACTCTCTGCTCACACGGTGACAGATGGAGGTTATTCCACAGGGAATTTTCCCCCATAATACAGGGAAAGTGAAATTTCTATGCTATTGAACTTTAAAGGAACAAGTAATCCCTATGGTACTAAAACTGACCAAGGCCATATAAAAAGAAGGAGTAGTTGTATTACATATTATGAAGGTGTAGATTAACTCTGATATTAAAATCTGACAGTGATCACAAAGTAAAAAAGTTATATGCATAAAATGTGTCATCTCAATTATATAAATATTAACGGAAACTCTGTAAGTGAACATTTAAACCAGCAGTGTATTAAGAAGTAATACCCCGTGATGAAATAACATCTATTTTAGGAATACCAGAATGATTCAGTATTAGGAAATGTATTAATGTAATTCATGACATTATTAAGTTAAATGAAAAAAATAACTTGGGTGCTTCAGTAAGTGCCAAAAAAATTTGATAAAATTCAACCACTATTTCAGACGAAAGTTCTAGGTAAAATAGACATGAAAGTAATAAAAATAACTTCAGCCAAATGCCTAACTATGTCTTGATGATGAAAGAAACATTCCACTAGAGTCAGTAAGAAAGAAGGGTGCCTGATGTCATTTTTATTATTAACATCAGTGTGGAGGTATTAGCCAGTACAATTGTTTAAAATTTTGGAAATGAAAATTAACATTTTTTAAAGATAGGAAAGCCAAAAGAATTCATTATGATAATGATAATGAACTATATGATAATGATAATGATAACGGAAAACACAAGCATGTTAAATAAGGTGGCCAGTTACAAAAGAAGCATATACGTATGTAAATATGACATGAAGAATAAAGAGAATGATAATGATGAAAATTTTAATGGTATCTACTGTTCATTTAGTCCTTACTTTGTCTCAGGGCTTCTTCTGGGCATATTAGTGGCGCTGCGTTTAAATATCTTTCACAACCCCGTGAGATAAATATTGTTCTCATTGTTCGGGCCAGAGATGTTACTCACCGTAAATACTGATTAATGCCTATGATGACCACACTCCATGGTGATTACCAGAGAATAGTCTTGGGAAATAGGTAAATGCTAGAGAATGCAAATGATAGGTTTGGGAGAAAAAAATAATAATTTTTTTTTTCACATAGTGTTTATGGGATATCCTGGTAGAGGTGCCGCAGAAGCATTAGAAAGGCAGTTTTAGGGCTCACATGGGGAGTGAGAGTTGGGTTCATACATTTGGAAATCATCACCTTACTGACAGTGATGCTAGGTTTTCATCTGAAGATTTAATGTGTGAGTTACTTCTTTTTATAATCAATTTAATACTTAACATTCATATTGGCTTCTAACAATGGGCAGAGTTCAGGACTGAAAATTAATTACATATTTTAAACTTGGTGGAATATTTTAATATTATGACATTTTATCTAATTGATTTATTTTTATACGTATTTAAGTTAGAAGTGTATGTGCACTCATACTGCTGCCTGCGTGGAAAGGTGTATATATATATATATATATATTTTTTTTTTTTTCGAATACTAGAATATTGGAATATATATATATATATTCAAATACTGAACATATATATGTATTCAAAAACTGGCTTCTAACTATATCCGCTAACAGATCATCTTTTTTTTAACCACTTAGTATGATATTAAGAAACATGAGCTGCTGATAATAAAAATACATCTAGAGCATTTTAATGGCTAAAGAATATTTTATGTATACTTTGAAAAAAATTCAGTCTTCAACTTTGGGGCAATAAAGTGGTTCATTTATTTCCCTAAAATAAGCAATGTTACGGCAGCTGTTTTTCATAAACTTTGAATATTTGTCTGAAGTGTTTCAACAGAAGATACTAGAATCAGAATTTCTCTTTCATTAGTTATGCTTTTTAACAATAACATGAGTTTATTTTTTAATATACAGAAGTACAGTGAAAAGAGAAAATGATTCCTAATATCACCATCCAGATGACACCACTGATACTTTAAGAAGTAGACATGTGTTTAAAAATTCGTAGAGCACTAAAAAATTGAAAATGACAAGTGACAGCTTCCTTCTTTTCCTTTTCTTGAAATACATAAATCGGAGAGCTGTGCGTATGAGCGTATGCAAATCTAACTCATTGTTTACATGGCTATGAATTATTGAAGGGCCCCTACCCAGGGGTGGCAAATATTTCTAGATTAAGTCAGCTTCCCAGAAGTGGCTACCTAGTTTGTTGTTCTCCAATGCTTTGGGCTCCACCATCTGGAATGTTCTTTCTTTTCTGTGTGTTCCTTAGCTGCTCAATAACAGGAAAATACACCCTTTGAACAAATTTCTCAGTTTCTCTGCTTCCTGCGCATACATAGCTGGGGATGCTGAGGCTCACATTTACATTTTGAACTAAGTCGTTCTGTTTTATTCCAGACTGGTAACACATTTGCCAGTACAACTGTCTCAAAATCTTGGAGGGTCTCCTATGAATGGGATTCCATGCTGGTGCTAGAATGGAGTTAGCACTTCTTTTTGAGATATACTTTCCTCTTGGACTCAGTCACTACTTTGGGTACGCAAGGCTGTGCTAGAACAATGCCCTCACATTCTTAATAGCTATTTTGCCCAGCCAACAGGTCCTACTAGATTTCCGAAGTCTTAATACAGGGTCTTAGTGCTACACTCCTGCTTTGGTCTGTACCCTGAGGCTACAGCTTTCTGGTAGTTTGCTGGATTTTTTTTTCCCCCAGGGTTTTAACTTTTGGGGGGAATTTTCTCACTAAACAAGGTGCTGTTAAGACACATATTTGTTTTCCAGTTTGGCTGTTCGCAGAATCTCTATTTTCTCTAAATTCTGTCTCCAAGTTAACCTGCTGTTTCTGCGTCTATTCCTTTTTATAGTAGTACCTTTTCATACACAGTTAGTAAGGGCCAGCTGCCTCTTATAGTAATTTGCATAAAGCTCTCTGTCCCAGTGCAACAATTTCTTAGGTACATTTTCTGCCTTCCAAAGTTACCAGAGACAACAGTTCAACCAATGCATTGATTGTGACTGCAAAACATGATCACAATTTTTTCCAGTCTCTTAGAACAGTTTCCTTGACATTTTTACAGCCTCCTACATTCTCAGAGATTCTTGGTTTGCTGTTCCATTCTCATCATGTTTGTCGTGGGTAGCTGTGTCCAGAGATTTTACTTTTACTTATGGGACATGAACAAATGCTTCTCAACACCTTTCCCCTTGTTTTTACTCTGCAATGGGTTTTAAATACTGTTTTCTTGAGCCCTTGGTTTCAAGGAGGGTTGGTCTCTGCCCATCTGGGACATGCCATTCCTTGCGCAGAAGAATTCTACTCTTTTCTGTAGGGGATGGCTTCTCCCCTGGAAGGTGCTACTCTCAGGTATCTGATTGTTCTCTGAATTCAAATGACACCCTGGGATCCTTTCCTTTCATTACACAGTCACCTTGGTTCTCCTTCTGGCCACACTGCTTCCCCTGAGGTTTCCACAGCCCCTCGCAGAAAGTGAAAAGGGGAGGGAGACTTGGTATCTGGTCCCAGCTTTCCTTCTCCAAGGGAGGGGAGGTAAACTTCATGTGGGGCTCTCTGGCTGGCCCAACTCGCTGAGAAGAACTTGAATGACTTGATTTCTCTTTAGTCTTCCTTTCCCCTAAGTTCCTGGTAGCCAGAAAAGCAAGGGAAAGGAAAGAACTAGAGCTGTATATCCCTTTCCCATTCTCTCATCTCACCATGGACTCCATTGGTCTTTTCACGTCTTCGATAGTACATGATCTTCACCAAGGAGCTTGTCTTCTTGAAAATCTTCCTCCACTCCCTCCCGGGCCAAATTCTTTGTCCATCCTAATGCCACTCTTAAAAGTTGAGGGTAATTGTGGAGCATTTCACAGGTTTAGTCTTACTAAACTCTCTCCTTCCTTAAAGGAGGAAGAGAGGAGAGGCCACAAGGAGCTGCACCCAGCAGAGCTTTGCAGACAGCACGAGAATGTCAGGCTAGATGACATGCTGCTCATAAATCCTTCCCTTTGTTGGAGCGCTCTGGGTATCAGGGAGTGGGCTGCTTAGGGGTTGGTCTGTGTGTCTTTAAACTGCAGTCTTGCTTATTCTGTCCCCCTTTTTTCCCCCTCTTACATCTTATCTGTTGAAGAACCTGGGTTGTTTGAATTGTAGTGTTTTCCACAGTCTGAGTTACTTACTGTATATTTAAGCTGTGGTTAAACAGGTGGTTCTGTTCCCTGCGGTTCCAGATGATTATCAGGTGAATTCAGAGGCTCGATCCAAATCACGTTTGGTCCATTGGGCAAGACTATAGCTGGCGTTAAATTCTTTCATCAGGAGATGCATGTTTTCTGGCTTTTAATCTTTTTGCTCTTATCAGCATTTGGTATTCAACGCCTATATCCATGAATTCATTGAGGCCTGCAAAATGGTGATGTTCTAACCTGATGACTTTATTTATTCATTTATTTAATGGTAGTAAAAGTATAACACTCTGCTAACATTCTCTTGCTTACATGGAAAAAGCAAGATATACATTTAGATTTTCAAGGTAATAAATTGGCCACCTCTCATACTCACAGTGTGATCAACTAGTTTTATTTTTTTAAATATATTCATAAATTCACGGATCTAAATATATCTGTTGGGCTTCACTCATTTACAAATCTCTCCTTACTGAAGCTCACACTGGCTCAGCTGTGGCCAGTGCGAGTTCCTTCAACTTGGCCACTGCGTTTTTTTGACAGAACCCGTTAGTCTTTGCTATCTTATTTCTCTGATCTGTCCAGATGTTCTAGTCTCATCTTAAGCAGTCATTTCTCTAAGAAACTCCACCTTCTTGAAATAGGCAGTGGTATACCAAAACCAAAATATGAGTGCTGAGAAGGGCCATTGCCACTCAGTCATTCCTAAGAATTTTCATGTAGTTGAAAAGTCTGTATGAAACTTGAGCGTTCATCCTAATGTGTCTGTGGCAGTTCTCCCACCTGTCTGCCTCTCTCATGGTTGTATGTTTACATCTGAGAGGCAAATGACTCATCACTTTAGTTCACATGCCTTCAGATCAAGAGGGGCTGCACCCAAGTAAACCTGTCAAGTTTACTTCTCACTAGTGTGGTGAAGCCTAACGTGACTCCCTGCAAAGAGAAGTGCTTTCCCTCTGTTCCTTTGTGACTCTCCTGATACATATGGAGGGAGGGAGGGAGGTGAGTAGGTGGATATACAGGTGGACACAGGGATAGGTGGGTGGATAGTAGATCTTTCTGTTGATTGCAGTGATCTGTTTATAGGTATGACACACTCATTCTTCTTTTTGTTTTTTGTATCCCCATTATTTAACACCTAGTAGGGGCTCAGCAACCTTTGTGGACTGAAGGAGTAAACTTTGTTTCCAGAATTGTTTAGAAACATTATGTGAGATTATCATCCTAAGTGAAGTAAGTCAGAGAAAGACAAATACCATATGATATCACTTATATGTGGAATATAAAATATACAAGTGAAGCTATATACATAACAGAAACAGACTCACGGATGTAGAGAACAAATGTATGCAAAGGATGGGCGGAATAAATGAGGTTGGGATTAACAGATACACACTACTATATACAAAATAGATAAACAACAAGGTCCTACTGTATAGCACAGGGAACTATATTCAGTACCTTGTAATAACCTATAATGGAAAAGAATCTGAAAAAGAAAAAAAATACATACATATATCTGAATCACTGTGCTGTACACCAGAAACTAACACAACCTTGTAAATCAACTATATTTCAATTAAAAAAAAATTCATGTGGAATTTTGTAAAAAGGAAACCTATATTATAGAATCACTTATTATTAAATACATGTTATGACTGTTTTAAGTATATGTCATCCATCTGTGAAATGTATATTTCACCTCCATTTGAGGAACCTAAAAATAGAGATGGGAATAGGTGAGGAAACTGACTCAAGTCTTTGACCAACCTTTATATTTAATTTGGTTTTTAAAGTCTGTTAGTTCTTTCTTTATGTATGTATGTGTATATGTATGTATGTTTGGCTGTGTTGGGTCTTCATTGCTGCACACGGGCTTTCTCCAGTTGCATCGAGCAGGGGCTACTCTTCATTGCGGTGCATGGGCTTCTCATTGCGGTGGCTTCTCTTGTGGAGCACGGGCTCTAGGCATGTGGGCTTCAGTAGTTGTGGCACATGGGCCCAGTAGTTGTGGCTCTCAGGCTCAGTAGTTGTGGCGCACGGGGTCAGTTGCTCTGCGGCATGTGGTGTCTTCCTGGACCAGGGCTCGAACCCGTGTCCCCTGCATTGGCAGGCGGATTCTTAACCACTGCGCCACCAGGGAAGTCCCAAAGTCTGTTAGTTTTTGTTTTCTTTTATTTATTTTTAAATTTTTAAATTTATTTTAAAATCTATTTATTTATTTATTTATTTTGGGCTGTGTTGGGTCTTCGTTTCTGTGCGAGGGCTTTCTCTAGTTGTAGCAAGCGGGGGCCACTCTTCATCGCGGTGCACGGACCTCTCACTATTGGGGCCTCTCTTGTTGCGGAGCACAGGCTCCAGACGCGCAGGCTCAGTAGTTGTGGCTCACGGGCCCCGTCGCTCCGCGGCATGTGGGATCTTCCCAGACCAGGGCTCGAACCCGTGTCCCCTGCATTAGCAGGCAGATTCTCAACCACTGCGCCACCAGGGAAGCCCCAGTCTGTTAGTTTTGAACATCCCTTTTAGTTAGTTTTGGAAGAAAATTCTGGGATATAGGAACCACAGATTTTCTTGTGTCTTCTGAGGTCAGAGTGCTGACTACTGCCCTGTTCTCGTCTTCCTGTGCCTGGCTGGCAAAAATTCACTGCATAAGAAATAACTTTGTTATTGAAACATTGAAATATTTCAAGAACGAATTGCACAAAATAACAAAAGGGGGTGGTAAGCTTCATCTCCTTGCCTCTGGCTTCTTTGCATTTTGTAAAAGCAAAATTAACTACATTTTCTGTGTAAGCAGGATCATCATTAAAAAACAAAAAGTGGAAGCTTATCCGCCCTTTAAAGGAAATTGCTTGTATAGATATACATTAATTATCCTGATTATAGTCCTGTCTCAGTGACAGGTCATCAGCATACTGGGTCAATCCCTGAGATCTCAATTCTGTATTTATTGGATCCCTGGAAATAAAGGTGAGACCTTTTATTCCCCAAGGAGGATTCAGAATGCAAGTCAAGCAAAAACACTCATCCTTAGACTCACAGAACCTTAGAATAGGTGAGTATTTGAAGGGAAGTTAAGTATTTTCTAGACTAAAATTGGCCCCTGTTTGCAAACTTGCTGTTACATTTCTGCTACGTGTATATCCAGCTGTGTATGAACAGTTCCAGGACACTAAAATTGTGAATATCGGCATTTGAGAAAGAGAGTCTTGCCTTCCAGTGTTCAGGCACTAATACGTCAGACAGTAAATTACGTGAGCTTCATGTAAATTCATTTAAGTTATTTGAAATTCATAATGACTATAAGAAGGTTTAGTATTAATCCGACACCAGTAGTGACATTTTTCTGATATTTGGAAGAGTTCAAGAGGCCTCTCAGATTCAAGCAATAAAGTGATCAGTAACTTGGAGAATAAGTCCTTTCTGGGCTAGTCAGTTGAAAACCACACCGAGAAAATAAGACTCTAAGGGTGAAAATAAGAAAACTCAAAGTTCTATCAAAGATAAAGTCACCATGTCCTTCAATTACAAAGAGAATGAAGTGTAGACTTAAATTCTTACATAAAGATGTTCAGTTAAAGGCTCTAAGGGATGGTCATGTAGAGATTTGGAAGTCTTAAAACACATATGCCTCAAGCATGTTCTTGTCTGAAAACTCATTTTTCACTAAAAACAAACAAACAAAAAAACCCAACTTCATGAGTCTCTGTCACCACCATAATAATCACTTTTTTTTAGCTCAGAGAGTCAAGGAATATTTGCTGAAAAAAGAGTGAATATACAAATTTTCATAATGGCACCCTGCAGATGGATAACACGGAGATAATATACCAAATAATTGAACTGAAGACAGACATGGACTGTAGTCGTCATTTTATATCTTCAAAAGTGATGGTCTTTGTTGGAACATCTGCAAGTAATTCAGTCGGTATTCCTAAGAAGGCAAATTGAGGGAAAAGTGTAGAATTAAGGATATCTGCTGTCACAGACCTATTGGTCTAGTTTGATGCTACGAAAATATAATACTTATTTGGTTTTCAAATAAAATTGGAGACATTTAAAAATCATACTGTGCTGTTATCGCCTTTGAAATTCATTTCTTGGTGTTAGTTATTTCGTGTTATTTTAGTTTCTCAGACAAGATGAAATTCAATCACTTAAAAAGAAATTTACATCTAGGCCACTCCACAAACACAAAATTCCGAAATCACTTTTCTTCTTGGCTTCCTCGGAAAAATGTGTCAAGTTCATTCTTTCACGTAGGTCCAGAAGTTTGGTCAGTATGTTAGTGTTGTTTTTGACCATTTTTTAGAACCTCCTAACATTAGCCTATGAGGTATGGATGCCATCTAGACTGGGCACTTTGTAAACTAGTGAGGTAAGAGGAAAGGACTTAACTCTTATCCAAGACCGAGAAGAAGGTAGGTAATTATTCAAAAGGGCGTGTTACTTGTGTCCACTAAAATCGTACTCCTAAGAAGCTTTAGGGTCAAGCATAATCCGTAGATACATAGAATTGTGTGAGATGTCGCTTTTTATATAAGCTGTGTTCATAACAGATGGGAAGAATATAAAAAAGTATTCAGAAGAGAATGAAACTGCATATAGATGAGTTCAGTGTATCTCGTGTGTAACTGCTTGGTTTGAACATCCTGGAATTGATTTGCATACTTAGTTAATGTTGAGCACAGAGGCATTGGCTGTGGACCACTCCTTTTTAAAGGGTTTGAATGTATAACTACAGGCAAAAAATAAAAGTTTCAAGATAGCAAAGGGGATTTAAAGAAATTCATCCTGCATGACTACATCTCCATCGTCCGTGTCATGCCTCACTTTTTTGGCCGTCGTTTGCTTGGGTTAAGTCAAGGAACAGGTACAATATTTGATTTCCAGCCCCATACTGGAAACTGTCCAAGTATCCATCAGTAGAAAAATAAATTATCTTCCTTCTTACACATCTGTACAGGGGTATGTGATTTATCCTTAGCTGAAATGGGCCAAGTTCAGTGTTTTTGATTATCTCACTTATTCTAAAACTGTTCTCTTATTATTACACATAGTATCATGCTGGTGAATTTGCTTCTTGTTTTATATTCCTTGGATTTATAAATTCATGGAATATTACCACTAAAGGCAAATTAAGAGATCACCTTCAAACCCATCCTTTTTCAGGAAATGAAGCATATTCAGAGAGGTTACACCAACGATTCCAAAATGCAAAGGTTGTTTATAGCAAAAGACACCTCACACTTTCTCTAGGGTTTGTTAAACGGCAAAAAGGTACCTTAATGGTATTATTTTTTTTTCATTATAAGACTCCAAGCTTAATGGGTCTCTGCTTTGTTAATCACACCTAAATTGGATTCTTTGAAGATTTTCATTAAGTTCAAATTACATACAACTAACACTAATATTTTCAATCTCAAAAGCCCAAAGCCCCTCAATAAAATGGTTTGATCCCCCCCAAACAGAATTCTCACATACTAAAATCACATTTTAAATGATTTTTAAATGTTGCATTAGAGTTGTATTTCATATATTAGAAATATAATCTTCGTAACATGTTTTAGTCTGCTTTTTCGTTTACTAGTTTATCAGCATCATTTTCTACAATACTTGAATGCATTTCAGAATCAAAAGTTAATTCTTGTCTTTTGATCAATATACCAAACCTTATTTACTCTTCCCTTCTGTTGGTACTTCACAATTTTTACTGTTAGGAATATTTTGATGCCCCCAACCTTTTTTTTTTTTTTTTTTTTTTTTGCGGTACACGGGCCTCTCACTGTAGTGGCCTCTCCCGTTGCGGAGCACAGGCTCCAGAACCACAGGCCCAGCGCCCATGCCTCACGGACCCAGCCGCTCCACGGCATGTGGGATCTTCCCGGACCAAGGCACGAACCCGTGTCCCCTACATCGGCAGGTGGACCCCCAACCTCTGCGCCACCAGGGAAGCCCTGCACCCAACTTTTGATTTGTTAAAACAGTTTCTTTTTGATAAAGGTTTAGGAAGGAGGTTACTGGGATTAAGTTTCAAGAGCATGAGTAAAACATTTGGATACAAGACACAAGAGTGGATAGGTAAGGAAAGGCCTCACAGTGAATCCCACCTCAACCCTGTAGCAGTGTGACTTCATTTCACATAGCCCTTCAAAGTTTAGTTTCTTATTGGTAAAATGATTGTAGACACACATATATCAAACACGAATGTTATTAGTACACTTTATAAATAAAATATCTTGTCCAGTGGCGAAATAGGGCAAGTGCTTTATTAATGACGTTTAACATTTTCTTCAGGGTTCTTGTGATATTCCTTTCTAAAAGTGTTGTGGCGTTTTCTTCTCCTACTGTGCACCTGGAGTATATCCCTTTTTATGACATACAGGGTTTTTTTTTTTTTTTAATTTATTTTGGGCTGCATTGGGTCTTCGTTGTGGCATGTGGGATCTTTTTTATTTATTTATTTTTGGCTGCGTTGGGTCTTTTGTTGCTATGCATGGGCTTTCTCTAGTTGGGGCGAGCGGGAGCTACACTTCGTTGCGGTGCCCGGGCTTCTCATTGTGGTGGCTTCTCTTGTTGCGGAGTATGGGCCCTAGGCGCACGGGCTTCAGTAGTTGTGGCACTCGGGCTCAGTAGTTGTGGCTCGTGGGCTCTAGAGCGCAGGCTCAGTAGTTGTGGCATAGAGGCTTAGTTGCTCCGTGGCATGTGGTATCTTCCCGGACCAGGGCTCAAACCCCTGTCCCCTGCGTTGACAGGCGGATTCTTCACCACTGCTCCACCAGGGAAGTCCGAGCACATCCCTTTTTAAAATATCTGGCTTACGTATTGAACCTAAAATTATATATTAACTTTGCTCTGATTTTAATTTTCTCTGATTTTATCCTTCTCAAATTAATCAAGTAGTTATTACGTTAGGAAAAAATAAAGGAGTGCATAAAGAGAATGTCCATCCTATTCTTTGACTAAGACACCAGATAATATTTTAGTAACTATTTATCAGGCTTAAATGGCCCATTAGAATCCCCAGGTGACATCATTTCTCTAATCATATGAAGTAAGTGTAAAATATTGGGTCCAAAACATTTGGAATCCGGGGCGGGGGGGAAAAATGTGAGCATTTAAAACCCCAGAGAATCTGGAGAGATACGTGGGGGTCCTCAGCCTGCATTGGAAGAGGTTGGAGCCCCTGTAATGATGAGGAGACATTATGCTGTACCCATTCTGAGATGCTGAGATCGACTGTGTGTGATGGCCGTTTCAAGAGGCATAGCTCAGTTTTGTGAAGGAGCCAGTTTCAGCAGTGATGAGAGCAGTGGGTGACATCGATGTACCGCATGTGACTCTGTGCTGCTTGAGCTCAGAGCCATCCTGCCTGGTGATTTTTTTTTAAGACTTTGTTTTTGTTTTTGTTTTTTGCGGTACGCGGACCTCTCACTGCTGTGACCTCTCCCGTTGCAGAGCACAGGCTCCGGACGCGCAGGCTCAGCGGCCATGGCTCACGGGCCCAGCCGCTCTGCGGCATGTGGGATCTTCCCGGACCGGGGCACGAACCCGTGTCCCCTGCATCGGCAGGCGGACTCTCAACCACTGCGCCACAAGGAAAGCCCCAAGACTTTATGTTTTAATGGCAGTTTTAGGTTTACAACAAAACTGAGGGAGGTACAGAGATGTCCCATATATTTCCCACATTGACACGGGCATAGCTTCTCCCCTTATCAACATTACTCACCGGAATGGTACATTTGTTATCAAAGATGAACCCACATGGACACATAATCACCACCCAGAGTCCATCGTTTACATTAGGGTTCACTCTTTTTATTTACTTATTTATTTATTTAATTTTATTTGTGGCCGTGTTGGGTCTTCGTTTCTGTGCGAGGGCTTTCTCTAGCTGCGGTGAGCGGGGGCCACTCTTCATCGCGGTGCGTGGGCCCCTCACTGTCGCGGCCTCTCTTGTTGAGCAGCACAGGTTCCAGATGCGCAAGCTCAGTAGTTGTGGCTCACGGGCCTAGTTGCTCCGCGGCATGTGGGATCTTCCCATGTGGGACAGGCCTCGAACCCGTGTCCCCTGCATTGGCAGGCAGATTCCCAACCACTGCGCCACCAGGGAAGCCCGGGGTTCACTCTTGGTGTACATTCAGTAGGCTTGGACAAATGTATAATAACACGTATCCATCGTTATAGAATCATTCAGGGTAGTTTCACTGCCCCAAGCATCCTCTGTGCTCTGTCTCTTCATCCACGGAAAACCACCCATATGCCCTCTCCACCTTTACAGTCTGTTAATACTTAGACATAGTTCTCTCTGATCTTTTATATATGTGTAAGTTTTAACAAAAGGACTCATTTATTACATTGTGTGGTCATAGTTATGTGTATTTCCTAGAGTAGTAGAAAAATGGCTTTCATGTGAACTGCTAGTTCAGTCAGTGTCTTATAAATAGAACGGCAACCATTGTAATTATTTTCCATTGCTGTTGTTACCCGATATATTTTTTGTGGGAATAGAAGGCAAAATATATTTATACATTTAACTGGACATTTGTATACCCAGTATGATACATAACTAGTTACTGATTTTACACTTAAAATAGCTGAGCGTAACTTGTAATCCTTTTCATGGTCCACTGAGAATATTTTGTGTTTTAATATATTTAATGCAATGTGCCCTTTTCATGGAGTCATTTTGTTTAAAAAAAATAGAGACTTTAGTACTTTGTAGTAAGTTAAAGCAGAAAATTGAGTCAGCAGTCAAATGACCATTACCTATCTTCCCCTTCTACCTAAATGTGTAAAAGTACACAGGTGTTGATGATTTTAACTTTCAAATAGAAAAGAAAATGTTCTGCCTCAGGCTGCTGATGAAAATGGTCATTTTCCCTTTATTGACAATCCCTTTTGGGTGGATACATGTTACTGTAATCTCTTAAAAGAGTTCAAATTCAAAGGGGAAACTAAGTGCAGAGAAAGAAAATGCCACAGAAATTGCAGAGGAATATTTATAACTTGAATATTATGGACAATGTTGCTCAACCTTATGTTCTCAACACTCATCAGCCTATCCTTGGACAGTGCATAACCGAGATCTCAGACATCTAGGAATAATGGCATTAAGATTGGCTGGTAAACCTCCTTACATAAGATTATGCGAACAGGACACCTTACCATTCAGTCTGTCGCTTAAAAATGTTTAGGTAAGTGCTACAGAGTAACTTTTTTTTTTTTTTTTTTTTTTTTTTTTACTAATCCTTTCCAGTGTGAAGGATGGAGGGGAGAAAGTAGATACTCACAAGCGACTCCTTTGATCTCCTCAGGGGATGTGGAGTGCTCGCTTTAATTTATTAAACTGTGCCTGTAAGACTAGGATCAAGAGCTAATCAGGTGTTTGAAAATATGGACAACCCGAAATTGTGCCAAGGATGAGAAAGATGAGAGAAAGGTGGGGAAATCACCCAATTAAAGAAGCAACACACACCGGAACTCCTACACAATGCGGCATTTAAGGTGATTTTACTATGGAGAAAAATGTTCCAACATCCAGAAAATAATTAGATCTTTGGAAGAGATATGAACTAAAATTGGGGGAAAAAATTAGATTGAACTATATTTTTTTACAAGGTTCTATATTTTAAAATCTACTTTCTTTACTTATGATACTTTTTCAATGGTGTCTATTCAAAATAAGGACCAATTGATTTGGAAAGTGAGTTCAAAAAGGGATTCAAGGCTTCCCTGGTGGCGCAGTGGTTGAGAGTCCACCTGCCGATGCAGGGGACACAGGTTCGTGCCCCGGTCCGGGAAGATCCCACATGCCACTGAGCGGCTGGGCCCGTGAGCCATGGCCGCTGAGCCTGCGCATCCGGAGCCTGTGCTCTGCCGCAACGGGAGAGGCCACAACAGTGAGAGGCCCGCATACTGCAAAAAAAAAATAAAATAAAATAAAAAGGGATTCAAACGGTTTCATGAATTTTTAAACAGAATGAAATACTTTAAAACCATTGTAACACAATTCAGTTTTAATAGCATTAATTTGTGTGCCTGATTTCAGCCTGACTGTTCTTAGGGAGGTGCAGTCTTAAAATTTGTCCCAATATGTCCGTCATATGATTATGAATCAGTTTCAAGAGTAATTTTAGAGTCAGATTTAGTGGTACCTATGACAACCCTTAGGGAGCACGTGGCATGTTAAAGGCAAGATATTATGCATTAGAGACAGCTTTCAGATGAGGGGAAGAATGAGGCATAAGTCAATACTAGTGTTATAGGTGTGATGAAACAGGGCCAGAAAATCCTTATATTCATTGGACAGTAAATCATAAATGTAGAATCTCGATAGCTTCGTTGCTTGTAGTCATTTTTTTCTTTAGCCTGGTTGCCATTAGAGAGTTATTTGTAAAAATGCTACTTGTGGGGTACCATGCCCAGAGATTCTAATCCAGTGGTGGGAGGGGTGGGAGGATGCCTTTTCATTTCCAAAATCTCCTAGAGTTGATTTGAATATGCAACCTGAGCTGAAACTGCTGCCTGGAGTTATAAATAGAACCAGTTCCATACTTGTGTCTTTTTCTATTTCACTTCTATTAGATTAGCAAGATCTGGTGTGAAATATACAATTATTTTCCGACACATTTTAGAAACATCTTTGCACATTATAGTTTAATATCAGAATGCACATAGTGCATTCTAAATGAGCATTTTCCCTGAGAAGTGACCCACAGTCGTGGTCTGAAAAAACAAAATGGTTCAGGCACCCTCATGTTAAATTGATAGAAGGTGGTTACAGACTCCCAAAAGGATTGGTGTCACTTTCAGCTAAGGATGTCAACTGGCTGGTTCTTGTTTCTTTTCAAGTGGCTGGTACGTGGTTTGCAGCTGTGATGATGGGAAATTTGGGAGACGTTAAGAAACCGTCCTACTGCTTCGTAACAAGCCAGGAATGTTTGCATACTGAGAAGTCCGAAACAGTTTAATGAGATGTTTCAAAGCAAATAGCGAGAGGGGCATCTTCTCTCTGTTGCCTTCCCCTAGTTTAAATGAGTGTGTGCAGTGGTGATAAAGTAAGTAAACATGTAGAAGGAGAGAGCAAGAAGCAAGCTATCAACTGAACATTGACAGGGTGTCCAGACATGATAGATACATAAAAAATAGTCACAGCATCCCTGGGACCTAGCTGGTACTAGTCCCTGTTTCTGGACACGCTCTGTACAACCAGCTCTGTAAATTTATTTATTCATCCATTCATTTATTCAGCCATGTGTTAATTCATGCACATACTTGCATTGGTTTCCTCTTGCTGCTATTACAAACACATACACACTTAGTGGCTTAAAACAACACACACGTATTATCTTACAGGTCGGGAGGTCAGAAGTTTTAAATGGGTCTCCCTGGGTTAAAATCCAGGTGTTGGTGGGGCTTCATTCCTTCCAGAGGCTCCAGAGAAGAATCCATTCCTTTGCCTTTTCCAGTTTCTAGAGGACATTTGCATTCCTAACCTCACGGCCCCTTCCTCTGTCTTCAAGCACATCACTTAATCTTTGCTTCTTTCCTCACGTCATTTTTCCACCGTTGACTGTGCTGCATCCATCTCACAAGGGCGCTGGTGATTCCATTGGGCCCATCCAGATCATCTAGGATAATTTTCTGTCTCAAGATCCTAAATTTCATCCCATCTGCCAAGTCCCTTTTGCCCTGTAAGGTGACATATTCAAAGGTTTCTGGAGCATGGACATGATTGGAGGAGGGAGTTATTCTGTCTGCTACAATATTCTCTAGGCAGTTATTAATCAGTTTCTATCTGACAACTATAATTGTTTTTACTGATTAACTTTTGAACTTGAAAAATGTATTTTTCCATTTGACACTTTCTGTTGATTCTCCATTAAATAAGGTGAGAATTCTAACATGCCTACTTTTCCTCCAGTTCTTATCTGACCTTGTACCTCTTGGAGATGGATATATGTATTTTTATATAATTCCAAAATAATTGTATCTTATTTTATATAATAATTGTAAAGTAATACAATTAGATTAAACATTTTATAAAATATATAAATATTTAATTATCCATTGTCAAGTGTTTATGACACCTAGATTTTTTTTTTTTTTTTTTTTTTTTTTTTTTGGGGCGCGGGGCTCAGTAGTTGTGGTGCACAAGCTTAGTTGCCCTGCGGCACGTGGGATCTTCCCAGACCGGGGCACGAACCCGTGTCCCCTGCATCGGCAGGCGGACTCTCAACCACTGCGCCACCAGGGAAGCCCTATGACACCTAGATTTTGTTCTGAAAGTACAGTTTGATCTTTTGTGCTTTTTCTGTGAGTTGATTCTAAAAGGTGAAAACAAGAACAAAGCATTCATCAGACCATAGCATGACTTTGTAGATAACCTACACTGACTGTATGTCCCACCACTTTGGGAGTTGATTTAATTCTTGAGGTTCTGAGATTTCACAAGGACATGACTTTTCTTTCATTCCTCTTACCTTTGACCTAAAACCCCGTTTCAAATGTTATATCTTTTAAAATAATGTACTCCCTTTGGTTTTCTTTCTAAAAATCCTACCAGTACAATACAAGCTCTTGATTGAGCGAGTAAATCGCTTATATGTCAAATAGTATACACTTATCTTTTAGTTTTACATTCTAGGAGTTTCCTTACTTTGTCATCCATCATTCCAATGAATTATTTCCATCCTTAGATTTTTATTTTTCAAGTATTCTTTCTGGCATCTTCATTATTTCTTTTTCATTTAAATCTAATCTTTGCTCATGGATGCAAAACGACTGGAGTGTTGCTGAGGGTTAAAGACAGTGTGTTTTACGTTCTCTTGCCTAAATCGCGTCTATTTTCTTTGAGATCGGTGTTTATGTTAAATTTACATACTCTTTTACCTTACCTTCTGCCTGATTTCTTTCTTTTTTCTTTTTTTTTTTTGACAACTTCCTAGTAATAGACATTTGTCAGTTAGGTAGCCTGTTACAGACATTATTCCATGCCATATGCTAGGCAATCGTCAGTTTGTTGGTTGATGAAATTTTCTAATTCCATAAGTCATACCTGTTTTTGACCTTAGTGTGCCCGACTCATTTCCTTTTTCAACTTTTTACATGGTTTCATTGAGGTATAGTTGTTTTACAATGTTGTATTAGTTTCTAGTGTACAGCAAAGTGAAGTGGAGTTCCCTGTGCTATATATCAGGTTCTCATTAGTTATCTATTTTATACATATTAGTGTATATGTGTCAGTCCCAATCTCCCCATTCGTCCCACCCTCCCTTTCCCCCCTTGGTGTCCATATGTTTGGTCTTTATGTCTGTGTCTCTATTTCTGCCTTGCAAACAGGTTCATATATACCATTTTTCTTCTTTTTGACTATTGACTTTTGGTTTTCAGAAGACGAGGCTGATTATACTGGGTGGATGGTGTGAGTTTCTTTCACTGTGGTTTCGTGATGTTTTGTTTTCATCAGTTTTCTCCAGGGAAAGTGAGAGCTGTCCAGGTGCTCTGTATAGACGAGCAGGGTTTGTGAGCTATCAGGTTTTGCTGGGTTGAGCCTTTGAGGGTTGCATTCAATGTCACAGAGCCCCTGAATGATAGGATAAGGATATCATTTTCTCTGGGATATCAAAACTCACCCTAGTTACTCACTTTTTCCAGGTAGTCTTTCCAATTATAAAGAGAGGAGCCCTCTGGTTGGTTGGTTGGTTGGTTGGTTGGTTTTTGTGCCGGCACGTGGAAGGCAGGTGGAGAAACTGAACTTTCCCTTCTAGGCAGCAGCATCACACAGCTCCTTTTCCCTGCCCACTGGCCTCTTCTTGTTCTCTGAGTCTGATTGACATTGGAGAATGAAGCATATGTCCTGGTGCACCGCTCACTTTCTGACATTGAGTCCTTCCAGAAACCTCTTGAACTCTGTTGTTCAGTGTTAAACCTCTTTCATTTTTCTTTCCAATTTTAGATTCCTTCCTGGGGTTTTTTTTCTTTTTAAATGGGCATCTGGGAGTGAGGGAAGACCTATGATTGCTCTCCATCCACAATGTTGAACCAGAAGATACTGAGAGTTGATGTTTAAATAATTTACAGGAACTTATGTTTCCATCAACACATTTCATGTATATGCAGTGTAATTCGGTGATTCACAACTAAGACACAGAGCACATAATTTGCCCAATAACACCTCATTTCACTGACTCTTTTTCTTCTCTTGTAAAATGAAGAGATTGGATAAATGGTCTGTAGTGTTCCTTCTACATGAATATTCTATATTCTTCCCCTCTAATACAGGGAAAACATTTAAGACACAAATAGCGTACGCCATTTTTGAAATCTGATTCACAAACAAAAACATTTCATTACAAATGACAGCCCATTCCTATGAAATAGTTCCATTTTATGTGACATTTACATTAATCACTTAAAACTTGACACAATTTTATTGGAATTAAGTTTTACAAATAAAAATACAGCCTTATGTCTGAAAGGAGAGAACATAAAAATATTTCTATATGGACTTTAAGAAAAATAGTTTGATTTTTAAGTATGAAAGCACATCTCAAACACCTACTTTTTCACCAGTTTTATTTTAAATATCAATAGTTTTGTTTTCACTGTTTTCTGAAATGATGGAAATGGAAGGTTGGATCCTGCCTAATGAATTCAGAGCTGCAGAACTATAGACTGTACCTTCGCTTTTCAAATAAAAGCAAAGAAAGTGCCTCCCAAGTAAGGACTCTTATTTAGACTTTGGATTTTATATCTATCGTACTTTCATCAAATACGTTTTCCATCTGACCCCTACTGTTTGCCTAAATTAGACTGCAAATTAAAGAGCAAAGGATGCCTGTGGCAATGAACGGCTCATTGTTGGAAGTTTGAGAAAATAGCAGAGGAACATCAGCTGGGCATTTTGACCCAGGACTCATTACATCAGCCTGGGAATCGCTAATACAAGTAGCCGTAATATTATGAAATAACAATAAAGAAATAATTTGTGAAATATGCACAGTATAAAAGTAAGGTGTTTTATATTTCATCTCGTCTGCTCACAGGAAGTGGCCACTCTTAGCAATTGGTATTTTTCCACCACATGAATCCAATCTCCCTTTCTTTTTTCCTGTTTTTCCTTTCTTCCGAAAGTGAACCAACACAACCACAACAACAGAAACACAGATCATCTCGTGCAGGATGTTCTGTACTCTGGCATTTTTTGAACTTAAGTGCATACTGCCTGGGTATTTTGAGGAGACTCCCACATCCTTAGATATTCTTTACAGCTTGCACAAACTCATCCTCTTGGGGAATCTTCATAACGTAGGGCATTGAACCAAGTGCTTGAAGGAATACTGTGATGAATCTAGCATAGATTTTGCCTTCTGTGAGCTTGTCAAGGCTACAAGACATGCTAGATCATGAGGCATAGACTGCCCAGGGCTACATCCCTGGGCCATGGAAACCCACAGTAGAAGAGACACTCCTACCATGCACAAGATCCTCACATGGCAGGTGATATCTGAGCTAAGCTGTAAAGAATGGGCAGCATCTTGGCAGGTATACCAGCGACCCACCTGTGCAAAGGCCCAAGTTAGAACTTGCTGCAAAAACAGCAAAGGCATAGGTTTGACTGGAGCCAACACTTTGATGTCACTAGAAGGGAAATAATGCCAGAAAGGAAGAGTGGAGTCAGGTCTTAGAGAGCTTGAGTTCCAACAGGATGGTTTCCTACTTAATACAGGAGGTAATGATGATTGCTTTTTTTTTTTTTTTTTAATTAGCAGCATAGCACGGTCACAGCTATGTTTCTGGATGATGAATCTAGCAGTGGATTATTAGAGGGAGCTCAGAGCAGAGGCTGGAGATGAGAAGAGAGAGGCTGGAGATGAGAAGAGAAGTTTAGATGAAAGTTGCCAGGCTGAGAATCAAGAAAGGGATGGATTTAAGAAATGTATACATGGTAGAAGCACTGTGATTTGTTCACTGTAAGAAAGGAGAGAGGATTAATCTCCAGATAGACATTTATTGCTCATCTCAAAGTAGCGGATCCTAAGGTTTTTTGGAGGTTTATTTTATTTTGTTCTCATTTAAGTACAGTTGACTTTACAGTATCGTATTAGTTTCAAGGGTACAACAAACGAATGCAGTATTTCGATACATTATACTCCATACAAAGTTATTAAATATTGATTATATTCCTTGTGTTGTACATTGCATCCTTGTAGCTTATTTTACACCTAGCAGATCCTAAGTTGTAATGGAAGACATTGGTATTAGTTTTCTACTGCTGACCATAGATGTGGGAACTTAACATCTGTTTATTAGCTCACAGTTCCGTATGTCAAAAACGCAGCAAGACATTGCTGGATTTTCTGATTAGGGTCTTACGAGGCGAAAGTCACATGGTGCCCTGCAGGGTAGGCTTCTGGCTGCGGGCTCTGGAGACGGCTCTGTGTCCAAGCCCATTCCCATGGAGAAGAACCCGGCCCCTTGGCGTTGTAGCATGCAGGTTTTTGCTTTATTACTGAACTTTGGGCGGCGGCCACACTCTGTTTCGAGACACCTCCCACCTGTCCCTGCATGTGGCCCTCTGTCTTCCAAGCTAGCAACAATACATTGACTCCTTCTTAGGCCTGGAATATCTCTGACTTACCCTTCTGCCAACAGCCAGAGAAAAAGCTCTGCTTGTGAAGGACTTGGGTGACAGGATTAGACCCGCTAAGAGAAGGGGATTTTATTTTGTTTTATTTTTTTTAACATCTTTATTAGAGTATAATTGCTTTACAATGGTGTGTTAGTTTCTGCTTTATAACAAAGTGAATCAGTTACACATATACATATGTCCCCATATCTCTTCCCTCTTGCATCTCCCTCCCTCCCACCCTCCCTATCCCACCCCTCTAGGCGGTCACAAAGCACCGAGCTGATCTCCCTATGCTATGCGGCTACTTCCCACTAGCTACCTATTTTACATTTGGTAGTATATATATGTCCATGCCACGCTCTCACTTTGTCCCAGCTTACTCTTCCCCCTCCCCGTATCCTCAAGTCCATTCTCTAGTAGGTCTGCATCTTTATTCCCGTCTTGCCCCTAGGGCCTGGTTAGTACTTGGATGGGACGCCCCCCTCTTTAGATCATATGCACATCCTCTTCTCATTCCAAATTTTGACCCCCACGTTGACCCGAGGGGTCCAATCACTTTTTTTTTTTAGATTCCATATATATGTGTTAGCATACGGTATTTGTTTTTCTCTTTCTGACTTACTTCACTCTGTATGACAGACTCTAGGTCCTTCCACCTCATTACAAATATCTCAATTTCATTTCTTTTTATGGCTGAGAAATATTCCATTGTATATATGTGCCACATCTTTATCCATTCATCTGTCGATGGAAACTTAATTTGCTTCCATGCCCTGGCTATTGTAAATAGAGCTGCAATGAACACTGTGGTACATGACTCTTTCTGAGTTATGGTTTCCTCAGGTTATATGACCAGTAGTGGGATTGCTGGGTCGTATGGTAGTTCTATTTTTAGCTTTCTAAGGAACCTCTGTACTGTTCTCCATAGTGGCTGTATCAATTTACATTCCCACCAACAGTGTCGGAGCTTTCCCTTTACTCCACACCCTCTCTGGCATTTATTGTTTGTAGATTTTTTGTTGATGGCCATTCTGACCGGTGTGAGGTGATACCTGGTAATTTTGATTTGCATTTCTCTAATGATTAGTGATGTTGAGCATCCGTTCATGTGTTTGTTGGCAATCTGTATATATTCTTTGGAGAAATGTCTATTTAGGTCTTCTGCCCATTTTTGGATTGTTTTTGTTATTTTGATATTGAGCTGCATGAGCTGCTTGTAAATTTTGGAGATTAATCCTTTGTCAGTTGCTTCGTTTGCAAATATTTTCTCCCATTCTGAGGGTTGTCTTTTCTTTTCTTTTCTTTTTTTTTTACATCTTTATTGGAGTATAATTGCTTTTAAATAGTGTATTAGTTTCTGCTTTAAAACAAAGTGAATCAGCTATACATATACATATATCCCGATATCTCTTCCTTCTTGCATCTCCTTACCTCCCGCCCTCCCTATCCTACCCCTCTAGGTGGTCACAAAGCACCGAGCTGATCTCCCTGTGCTATGCAGCTGCTTCCCACTAGCTATCTATTTTACATTTGGTAGTGTATATATGTACGTGCCACTCTCTCACTTCGTCCCAGCTTACCCTTTCCCCTCCTCGTGTCCTCAAGTCCCTTCTTTAGTAGGTCTGCATCTTTATTCCCATTCTGCCCATAGGTTCTTCATGACCTTTTTTTTTTTTTAGAGTCCATATATATGTGTTAGCATACAGTATTTGTTTTTCTCTTTCTGACTTATTTCACTCTGTATGACAGACTCTAGGTCCATCCACCTCACTACAAATAACTCAGTTTTGTTCCTTCTTATGGCTGAGTAATATTCCATTGTATATATGTGCCACATCCTCTTTATCCATTCATCTGTTGATGGACACTTAGGTTGCTTCCATGGCTTTGTAAATAGAGCTGCAGTGAACATTTTGGTACATGACTCTTTTTGAATTATGGTTTTCTCAGGGTATATGCCCAGTACTGGGATTGTTGGGTCATATGCTGGTTCTATTTTTAGTTTTTTAAGGCCAATAACAATTTTTATAATGATTTCCTGGCTATATGCATATGTATATCCCCATATCCCCTCCCTCTTGCCTCTCCCTCCCACCTTTCCTATCCCACCCTTCTAGCTGGTCACAAATCACTGAGCTGATCTCCCTGTGCTGTGTGACTACTTCCCAATAACTAGCTATTTTACATTTGGTAGTGTATTTATGTCCATATATACACTACCACTCTCCCACTTTGTCCCAGCTTACCCTTCCCCCTCCCTGTGTCCTCAAGTCCATTCTCTAGTAGGTCTGCATCTTTATTCCCATCTTGCCCCTAAGTTCTTCATGACCTTTTTTTTTTTTTTTTAGATTCCATATATACGTATTAGCATATGGTATTTGTTTTTCTCTCTGACTTACTTCACTCTGCATGACAGACTCTAGGTCCATCCACCTCACTACAAATAAGTCAGTTTTGTTCCTTTTTATGGCTGAGTAATATTCCATTGTATATATATGTGCCACATCTTCTTTGTCCATTCATCTGTCGATAGACACTTAGGTTGCTTCCATGTCCTGGCTATTGGAAGGAGAGCTGCAGTGAATGTTGTGGTACATGACTCTTTTTGAATTCTGGTTTCCTCAGGGTATATACCTAGTAGTGGGATTGCTGGGTCATATGGTAGTTCTATTTGTAGTTTTTTAAGGAACCTCCATACTGTTCTCCATAGTGACTGTATCAATTTACATTCCCAC
>NW_006775372.1:2575236-2579985 GCF_000442215.2 Lipotes vexillifer
GATGATGGCCATTCTGACTGCTGTGAGGTGATATCTCATTGTAGTTTTGATTTGCATTTCGCTAATGATTAATGATGTTGAGCATTCTTTCATGTGTTTGTTGGGGTTTTCATTTGCATTTCTGTAATGATTAATGATGTTGAGCATTCTTTCATGTGTTTGTTGGCAATCTGTATATCTTCTTTGGAGAAATGTCTATTTAGGTTTTCTGCCCATTTTTGGATTGGATTGTTTGTTGTTACAAGACACTGATGAAAGAAATTAAAGATGATACAAACAGATGGAGAGATATACCATGTTCTTGGATTGGAAGAATCAACACTGTGAAAATGACTGTACTACCCAAAGCAATCTAC
The DNA here is from genome assembly GCF_000442215.2 of Lipotes vexillifer. Taxonomy (NCBI): domain Eukaryota; kingdom Metazoa; phylum Chordata; class Mammalia; order Artiodactyla; family Lipotidae; genus Lipotes; species Lipotes vexillifer. The sequence continues at coordinate 2,575,593 of NW_006775372.1, forward strand.
AGATTCAATGCAATCCCTATCGAACTACCACTGGCATCTTTCACAGAACTAGAACCAAAAATTTCACAATTTGTATGGAAATACAAAAGACCCCGAATAGCCAAAGCAATCTTGAGAAAGAAAAACAGAGCTGGAGGAATCAGGCTCCCTGACTTCAGAGTATACTGCAAAGCTACAGTAATCAAGACAGTATGGTAGTGGCACAAAAACAGAAATATAGATCAATGGAACAGGATAGAAAGCCCAGAGATAAACCCAGGCACATATGGTCACCTTATCTTTGATAAAGGAGGCAAGAATATACAGTGGAGAAAAGACAGCCTCTTCAATAAGTGGTGCTGGGAAAACTGGACAGCTACATGTAAAAGAATGAAATTAGAACACTCCCTAACACCATACACAGAAATAAACTCCAAATGGATTAAAAACCTAAATGTAAGGCCAGACACCATCAAACTCTTAGAGAAAAACATAGGCAGAACACTCTGTGACCTAAATCACAGCCAGATCCTTTTGGACCCACCTCCTAGAGAAATGGAAATGAAAACAAAAATAGACATATGGGCCCTAATGAAACTTCAGAGCTTTTGCACAGCAAAGGAAACCATAAACAAGATGAAGAGACAACCCTCAGAATGGGAGAAAATATTTGCAAACGAATCAACTGACAGGATTAATCTCCAAAACATACAAGGAGCTCATGCAGCTCAATATCAGAAAGAGAAAGGGATTTTAATTGACTTGAAATTAAGTGATTGGTACCCTTATTTGCATCTCCCACAGCGCCTTTGCCTTGTACAGGGAGTGAAGTCCTGCGTTCGCGGTCCTGGGGATCAGGGCAGGGTATTCTGGGGTGGTGGCGTCTTTGAGCTTTGCCTGCCTGGTGTCTGTTAGGGAATTGCTCCAGTTCAGGGGCAGCCTGATGTCTCTGCCACTTTCTCCTGCTCACTGTCTGTGTAGTCAGTTGCCTTTTACATGTTCATTCAAGAAACAAAGGCAAAGCAAGTGCATAGGTGAGGAGGTAAAAGAGCTGCCCTCAGGCGAAAGTGGTGCCTTAAAATGGTGCCATCTTTGAAAAGTGTAGGATAAGCACATATGCTGTGAGTTGGTGCAGAATCGAGCTTGTCGGGCTGGGAAGATATTCAAAAATGAAGAAATCTGTCACCACTCAGCTCGTGCCAACAGAAACTTCAGACCAGCATGGGTATCAGCCATGGGTGTATGAATTGGGTTGCAGTAATGTGATAAAAATAGAGAATTATACATGTAGATTTAAAAACTGGCCCAATCTACAACCTGAGAATTACAGTGCTTGTTTTACGGCTACAAGATTAAAAACAAAAAAACAAAAAAACAGTCATTTGAAGTTTATAACCAACGCAAGTGTAGAATTCTGACTTTTTTTGGTGCGTGTGGCTATAATAGTCTTCTGTCTCCTAGAGGTGGATTAAAATCCATAGACTATTTACCTCCATCTGTCTGTGTCTGTGCGGACTGTGCTGTGGAATCCTTGCATTCCACTGGATAGAATGATCTTTGTCTTTTAATCGCTGGCTGCTCACATTAAAGAGAAATTGCGGAAGTAAATTCTAGGATGGGGTATCAACTTGGCTCCATATTTAGAAAAGCAAAAGGATTGGAGAGTCAAAACTGGAATTGATATTGAATGGAAATAGAATTTCTAATGGGGCTTGTTCCTTCCTTGAGACTTTTTTTTTTTTACTTTCATAATATAATACCACATTGTGATGGGAAGTCATGGTATGATTTTGGAGTCAGTTCTGTGAAGACAGCTGTCTGACAGGACAGCCAAGGGGCCTTCCCACTGACCTTGAGGCAAATCAGAAACAGCACATATTTCTTCTTCATAGTTTACTTTTGTTCTCTCTCTCTCTCTCTTTACATGCTCTGCCATGTGTATTTTTAAAATCTTTATCATTTAGCTTTTATGTTTAGATTTTCTTGGAGTTTAAAAACTCTCATACAATCTTTGGTTTTTCTTTGCCACACATGTATGTCAGATCTCTTATAGTTTTTCTTCTGATCAACATGGTTCTGTTTATTCTCGGCGTATTCATTCTGGGGCTCAGATATTGCTATGAAATATCATAGCAAGCTGTAGCTTCCCTGACAACTGGCTATCATAATTTCAATAGTGATGCAACTATCCAACCAGCTTGATTCAGATCAGTTCAAAGTGTTATAAAATTCCAGCTGGATATTAATAATAGACCCATACATAATTACAGAACCATTTATGTCTTTAAACTTAGTTTACTGGAAACTACATATGTGTAAAGACTGATAGACTAAAAGAAGTCATATTAACATGAAAGATACCTTTGAGAAGCGTGAGTTTTTCTTCATGGGAAAACAAATTTCACAGATCGATACAGTGGAGTTAAGTATTTTTAAAATAAAATGTAGTGCTCTGGTCTTCCCTCTTTAATATGGAAGTGTCATGCTATTAACAGAATTATATCACATTTCAAATTTAAATCACCTTGCTTCTGCTTGTATGAAATCTTGTTTTAGGCTTTAGCTATTTAATTGAATGAGCAAAGAAGCAAATTATTTAACTGTAGATACATTCTCTGTCATCTCTGAGTAATTCATAGATGATGGCATCAAAGTGACATTTGTTAGATATTGTAAACATACTACGGTGCAGTATTTCCTAGCTGTCATGAGTGTGGATTTGGAACAAAATTCCAACATGAAAGGTGAAGTAATCCCCATGCTGTGTTCCACATTGTGTTCTTAGCCCAAGGGAAAATCACTTTGGAACACAGCTTTCTCCTTGTGGGAAAGAGAAAGATGTGTGTAGGCTTATTTGCCTCCATTTTCTCAAAGTAAACTTTGAAACCTCAGATGCAGCCGCCAGCTAGTAACTGGCTTCATTTTCCAGAACCAAAGCACAGATGAGTTATGAACCCAAGAAGCATATTTTCACGCCCACATAAGAGCTGGCTCAGAAGCTTGGGAATGCCCTGGGATCTGTGCTTATTAGATGCCTGTGGTTGGCAGAAGGAACAGGGAAGTGAGAATGAAGAGGGGAAATTCCAGCCTGTGGAACAACTAACATGGAATGGCAAGTTAACAGTCAAGTATTGCTTGAGAAATGATCTTACCCCAGAGAAAAATTAAATCTCTTTCACACTCCATAGAACAGCAGAGTCCCACGCTGAATTCTCTAATTCCAGGGACAATTATATTTTTCTTTAAATGACATGAAACGTTTCTTGGTAGAGATGAGACCCCCATGATGTTTTTACTGTGGCTGAGAGGAGCTCTTATGTGACCTCATAGCAAGGAAAACAAGCAGCATTTGTAAACCAAAGAGGTGTGAGAAAGTTTGGCCGCCATGCTCATCATCAGCACCAGAGGAGACGGGACAGAGCCCAGGTTTTGCCTGTGTCCTTAAAAGATGACAGCACCTGAGAGGTAAACGGGGAGATTCAGGCGCACAGAAGACAGGCACAACCAAACAGGCATCTGTGTAGATAGAAGAGCATATGAGCTAAGAAATTCTTGGGCATGATGCCTCTCCCTCATATATAACTCAGTTACAATGAATAGTATTACACAATATTCATGGTTTCAGAATCACTTAGACTCTCAGCAGTTAAAGATTACTGACATGTTTGTGTGTGATCTCTCAGTTTGGTCCTAAAAATTTCAAAGCATCGCTCAAGAGTGAACCATTGGGAGATGACAGATGTCTCATAAAAGATGTTCAAAGTGCTCAGAATTACTGGCATACATTGTAAAAGAGATAACAGTATCTCTAAATAAACAATGTTTAAAATACAAGCTTTGAAAGATACTTTATAACCTGAATGTTATATAATTTACACCTCAGATTATAGAGTTAAGCTGAGAATAAATTGAGTATATGTTGGTTCCCCTGTCCATTCCTGAATGTGCACCTGGGCTTAGAGCTCCCCTGGAGCCCTCTGACATATGCAGTGCATGGTTTATACTCTTTTTTTTTTTTTAAATCCATTTTATTTCCTTACCTTTTACAAGGGAGATAAATCCCAATACTTCTCAGATGAAGCAAGAACATAGGCAAAGCTGAAAACATGGCAGCAGATTATCTGAGAAGAGCTGGGCACACAACAGTTTTTTGATATCACCATGCAGTTTGAGTTTCTTGTGGGTGGGAAAGTTAGTTTATGGAGAAAAGCAACTGCTGGCTAAAGATTAAGTAATGAATCCAGATGGAAGCTTCCATTCAATTACCACCATCTTGGTGACTAAGTGGGTGTACGTCCTTTATAGTCACAGGTTGGGTACCAAACCAGCTACAGTTAGGAGTTGGGAGAGTACTGTGAATAAAGGAAAAATAAAAGAGGCATCGCAGTTGCGGGGGGGGGGGGGGGCAGGGGGG
>NW_006775372.1:2580067-2643400 GCF_000442215.2 Lipotes vexillifer
GGGGGGGGGGGGCGGTCAGGTAGTTAAAACTCAAAAAACATGTATACATTAGGCATTTAAATTAATAATTACAGTATGAATGTTTTTAAAATCTGTCTTAATAAACAGAAAATTTTCTTCACCCTGTAATTTTAGATGCCAAAATAGCAGTTCAAAAAGAACAGAAGCAATTTTACATCTTGTAGCAGTTTTGAGAAATAGAGTCAAACACGTTAATGGCATCGAAGGACATACCCATTTGGTACACAGACAGGACATAGTATGTTCATTTCCAGATGACGGGTGGTGTGCCCTGCACACTTGGCTATCTGCCTTGTTAGTGGAGCCAGTTTCCTGGTTGTTGGCAGGCTTCCATCCCTCCCAGGTTGTTGGGCTGCAAGCTTCAGTTCTCAGCTGGATGTTGGCTAAAGGATGCCTGCAGTTCCTTGCCACGTGAGCTTCTCCTGCATGGCAGCTTGCTTTGTCAGCCTACAGTCCTAGAACAGAGCACAGAGCATCTACTAGCAAGATGGAAGTCACAGTGTTCTGTAGCCTCGTCCCAGGAGGGAGCTCCCGTCACCTTTTCCACATGCGTCACCCAGTTGGGGTGGACTCGCTTGGTGAAGCCCACACCTGACGGGGAGAGGGCTATACAATACAAGGGCATAAACAGCAGGAAGGGAGGATCACGGGGCCTGGCCTACCACGTGGCTCCTCACGTTTGCATTATGCCCTCTTACACTGCGTGTTATGGTTTTACAGTAGTCCTCTTTTTCAGTGGAAGCAAATGGAATACTTTGTTAAAGTAGGTTGGTCATAAAGAATGAAGACCCCAAATAATTGAGAACTCAATTCTACATACCCCTGCATATTCTAGAATGAGGATGTCTCTCCCCATTTAGGGTCATCTGGCCCCATGCGACCCAGAGTGTATTCCACGCACCACCTAGAGCTTGTTAAGATACAGAATCTCAGATTTCACCCTGAAAGTAGGATCAGTATTCTATCCACTTGCCCTGCTGACCTGTGTGCACATTAAATTTCGAGAGGTATTGATCCAGCCCAGGGCTTCTTAACCTGGCTGTACATGGGACTTACCTGAGAAGTTTTAAAATAGTGGTGCCTGTGTCACATCTGCCAGGGTTTTGTATTTTATTAGTCTAGGGCATGCCGTGGGCAAGTTTCTCACGTGATTGTTATGTGTATTCAGTAGTGCTAATATATCTCAATGTGTATTTTAACACATTGAATTGAAAGGAAATCAGTGATTGAAATGAAAATACCAAAACAATTTTGTGTATATAATGTTTCATCTGTATTTCTGTAAAGTGAAATTACTTTTTAAAAATTTATTTATTTAGTTTTTGGCTGTGTTGGGTCTTCATTGCTGTGCGTGGGCTTTCTCTAGTTGCAGTGAGCAGAGGCTACTCTTTGTTGCGGTGCGCGGGCCTCTCACTGCAGTGGCTTCTGTTGTTGCAGAGCACGGGCTCTAGGTGCACAGGCTTCAGTAGTTGTGGCGCGTGGGCTCAGTAGTTGTGGCTCGTGGGCTCTAGAGCGCAGGCTAGAGTAGTTGTGGCACACAGGCTTAGTTGCTCTGTGGCGTGTGGGATCTTCCTGGACCAGGGCTCGAACCCGTGTCCCTTGCATTGGCAGGCAGATTCTTAACCACTGCACCACGAGGGAAGCCCCCGTGAAGTTATTTTTAAGATTATTTCCTTTTGTGTCACATAGAACAGCTGAGGGTGCCTTATGGTAATCCGGTGTAATTTTATTTATTTTTTAGTCTTACTGAAGTATAGTTGATTTACAGTTTACAATGTGTTAATTTCTGCTGTGCAGCAAAGTCACTCATTTTATATATATATATATATATATATATATATATATATATATATAATTCTTTTTCATATTCTTTTCCATTGTGGTTTATCACAGGATATTGAATATAGTTCCCTGTGCTATACAATAGGACCCTGTTGTCTATCCATCCTGTGTATAGTAGTTTGCATCTGCTAATCCCAACTCCCAATCCTTCCCTACCCCACTCCCCTCCCCCTTGGCAACCACAAGTCTGTTCTCTGTGTCTGTGAGTCTGTTTCTGTTTTGTAGGTAAGTTCATTTGTGTCATATTTTAGATTCCACATAGAAGTGATATCATATGATATTTGTCTTTCTTTGTCTGACTTGCTTCACTTAGTATGATCATCTCTAGGTCCATCCATGTTGCTGCAAATGACATCATTTCTTTCTTTTTTATGGCTGAGTAATATTCCATTGTATATATGTATCACATCTTCTTTATCCATTCCTCTGTCGATGGACATTTAGGTTGCTTCCATGTCTTGGCTATCGTGAATAGTGCTGCTGTGAACACAGGGGTGCATGTATCTTTTCGAATTATAGTTTTTTCTGGGTATATGCCCAGGAGTGGGATCACTGAATCATATGGTAGTTCTTTTTTTAGTTTTTTGAGGAACCTCCATACTGTTTCGCATAGTGGCTGCACCAATTTACATTCCAGTAATCTGGTATAATTTTAGTCTTAAATCTTGATCACAAATGAATTAAGACAAACATTTCCTGAAATTGTTGATATTGTACCTACTTAGTAAAGGTTCTAAAGTTCTGCGTGGCGCTTTGAGGAGGCATGTTTTCACTTCTTATTGTTGATATTACCTATCAGGTGCAGAAAAACATCAAGTTGAATACTGGTCCCGTTCCATCTGAGTTACTGGTTCCCTTCTACCAGAGCCATATGTTGGATTTGCACTCGTCTGAGGGACATTTAAATTTAAGTCTGAAAATTCACTCAGTGTGAAGGATTGGAGTTGCCATCAACTGATATTATAAACTTTTATTCATAAACATTTATTTACATAAACTGATATTATACATGTTAATATTCAGTTAGAAAAATATCCTGAACACCTTCTCTGCAGCAGTCATGCTGCTTGAGGGTTTGAAATAATGGAAAACATGTGCAAGAAATGTGTCCACTTTTATGGAACCTACGGTGAGTTTGGCAAAACAGGTACAACTCATATTACCATTAAGCTCTATGTTTAATTGAACAGTGTGAAAAATGCTATGACAGAAAGGTACACAGGGTCATGTAAACACAAAACTGGGGGACCCACCTGCTGGTGGGCAGGAAAGACTGCCCGGAGTCTTAGGGTTTAGCTGGGGACAGGAGGGTAAGCAGATGCCCGCCTGCTGACACGGGTTTGGCTGACACGGTGAGAGGGAAGAGTTATTGCCCTTCTCAGCTGAACAGAAAGGGGCTGAAGTGAGAGGGCTCCACGACCGACAAGCATGCAGACGGAAGGGGTGGCCAGACCAGACGTGATCTTTCTGCCAGTGGAAGACGTTTGGCCTCTGTGAGACTAATGAGAAACTCACCAAGAGTCCAGGAGGCGCCCAATGGAGGAAACAATGAGTGAGGTTTGATCTATCTTGGATAATCTCTGATTTAGGCGCAAAAAAAAAATCATATAAATATGGAACTCTACAGGGAGGCAATACATTTTACAAGGAAGGAGTGGCAGGAAGATGTGACCCAGTGCCTCAGGGCACTAGGGCTGCTGTGACTCAGCGGACACCCACCACATACTTCTGTACGCAGTAGTCAAGTCAGACCTAATGAAATCCCAAGAAAAATGGGAAGCCCCGGAGTCTGTCATTGTTAGAGAGGACTCTTTGCTTCTCATGAATTTATATCAACGTCCAGTCTAATGTTTATGACTGTCAGCTTGATTTCTGTTACTCTCCTTTTAAAGCTAGTGTTTTGCCTGTTTTGTATTTTCTTAAATTTTGTGTGTTTATTTTTCCATTCATAGCACTTTCTTTTAATTTTGAAAAATAAATGGTGACTTCCAAGAGGAAACCTCTTCTCAGGGGTGAGAGCTTCCAGGGAATGATGCAGTCAGGTAGACAGGGAGGACTCACAGCCACGTCACGAGGAGGCATTTCTGCACATTTTCCCCCTTCCTCCTCTGTTGCTCGGGCTCCGTACTTCCATTAGAACACCATCATCTTAGATACTGTACGTCACACGTTGCCTCGCGCTGTCGCTACTGCATGCATCTATGCGTCTCCTTGTGGAGAGAGGCCGTCTGTTGTTTCTCGGTCCTTAATGCCAAATGCCTGGGCATTCGGCAGTCTCTCTGCAAACAGTTGTCAATCAAATTAGCCTTTAACCATGGGAACCCAGAAATAAAACTCAATCCAATTCACTGGAGACTCCTTGGAAACGGAAGAAAAATCATCAAAATCCTAGCACAACCACAGACTGAAAGGGTGGTCCAGAAATATCCTCCTTCATATTGCACAGACACTTGGGGAGGTCTCGGGTTTATTTTTAATTGACAGAGCACCCTGCTAAAAATGTGCATGCATCTATTAATCTTTTACTAAGAGGATATTGCTTGATTTTTTCCCCTAGTAGCTCAAGTAGGCCCAGTGTAACAAAGGAAATAGGAAGGAATAAGGGCTGTCTTTGACTTGTGTACTTTTTAAAGAAACAGAACTCGTAGGAGTGTTTGGTATTAAATTAGCCCATCATTGCTGTATGATGAATATACCTGACATTGGAATTGTTCATTTTTTTCTTTATCTTAATACTTTTACATAAGGATTTGACTTTCGAGGCCATGTGTGTGCATGTTGCTGTTTTACTAATTTAAAAGGGAGAGTCTATCTTTTCAAATCTGTTGGAAAGAGAAAAAAAAACTATTAAATTAAAAATCCTTGGCAGTATTTGCTTGATCATACATACTAGGATAAATATGCTGCTTTTATTTCTCAAAAGAGAAATAGGATTATTTGTCTCACATTGTCGCCATCTGTCTTGAAAAGACAATCATATATTAGATCATGGAGTGTGAATAGATGGATAATTTAGAAATTATACAAGGAAATCCTGAGTGTAAACAACAGAAATGCCACCAGCCCTCACATTAGAATCACCATCACTTGCTTCTTTACTCAGTTAAAAAATACATCAAATGATCAAAACCAGTATGTCCTTAACTTGTAATAAACTTTACTAGCAGATTCTACCAAGCCTGAGGGGAACGGCTTCATATTAAGCGGCCATTATAGAGATTTTGTAGGATTGGAGTTATTTTATTTATTCATATAATTTTATATCTGTAAACCGATAGGCACAATCCTCAGATATCTCCTGTGTTCAAAAATCTATGTGAATTAAAGAGATAAATGTGATAGGGTATAACTTAGAGCTTAAATTACATCAGTTACTTTAGAGAACCTTTAGGATATCAGTCCTAAATTTTCTTTTGGGACACTAGGTAATCCTGACAAATTTTAGTTTTGTGGGTACAGTGCCTTTAGGCATTAAAAGCGTAGAACTGGAGAATTTTAGTAATGCACTTAACTGCTAAATAATTAGAAGAGATAACAGGGATGGACAGCAAACCTACACAGTGAGATGCTGGAATGGAGACGGCCAGTGTGTATCCTTCCAGAGTCTGCAGCTGTGTTGTCCGGTATGGTACCCACCAGGCACCAGAGACTACGTTTGCATTATTTAAGACAAAGTAAAATTTAAAAGTCAGTTCCTCAGTTGCACTAGGCACATTTCAAAATGTGATTCCTTCTTGGAAAGTACAGTTATAGAGCATGTCCATCACTGTAGAAATTTCTATCGGGCAGCCCCTGGAAGGTTTTCTTCACCATCCAACTGGAATAGCCAGTGTGTTTGGAACTAGTATTAAAAGGAGTAATTACTTTCTTCCTGTCAGGTCACCCTCCTCAATCAGGAGTTCTTTTAGGGACAGGTTTGTTTGTTTGTTTGTTTTCCCTGGATTCAGTAATGTGGACTGGGCTAAATTATATTGTTGTCAAAATGGATACATCTACCAATGGGATAAATTATTTCCTGGCATTCAGAGTTGTGTTGAGATCCTCTAAGAGCCAAGGAAGCTGAAAATGAGAATATTGCCATTGTTCGCTGCCTCGTTTTTCCACTCTCAATTTCAGTACAGTCAAAAGGTTCTTTCCAGGGTATTGCAGTGCATTTTACAAAACAAGTATTCACATTCTCCCTCTGATTTCAGAGGTGTAGGAGGAGGAAAGAGAAGGATGGATAAACAAATCTTACGAGTTCCCAGAGGACACTTGTGTCTGCAGTTACTTTTCTTATTGGTTTTAACTCATTCAGTTAGGTTTACTTGGCTTACCTCAGTGTAAAACAATTAGTGGTAACTTACAGAAACATTAAAAGGCTAGGGAAAGTAGATGTAATCAGAGCAAAAGAAAGTAAAGTTAGGATAATAAACCCGAGCTTGAGCTAAATGTAACGGAAGCTGTGTTGTCGAATCCCGTTTCTAAAGGCAGGAACCAAAGGTGACCCTCTAAAGTACAGCTTGCATAAGCTTCCAGCAATTCTCCGTGAATATGAAAATTGATAACCCAGTTTTGGTGAAAATCTGGCTGCAGAAAGTATGTTGGTAGCCAGTGGTAAGAAAATAGTTGGGAGTGTTTTCTGTTAACAATTAAAGGCCGGTCTGCATGACTTACATAACAGAGAGCCATTTTGGCACATTCTTAAGAAAATGAAGGAAACTGGTTATGGAAAGATGGAACGTTAAATACACGCCTGCCCTGTCGGCAGCCCATCATAGAGCCTGTGGAAGGGTCCCCTTCAGATGGCGCTCATATGGGAGAGAGTGTCATTTGTAATTGGATAATTTACCAATTTTCTCCCAGTTACCTAAATTCATACCATAAATTCACGTATATGCTTCACCAATGACATATGAGTGCATATGTAAATACTTGCTGTGTTTCTATACTTAAGAATTGTTGTCCCTAAAAAGAGGATTCTGAAACAGCTGAAATTGAAGGTGCCTTTTCTGACCGTGGATCAGAGCAAAGTTAGATGCTCACCTGGGCTTTTAACCTGCACTTGACCTTTTCAGCACGGTGTCATAACTGACCCACCTAACCAGCAGCAGACGGGAGGTTCAGCCTGATACCGTTGTTCCACCTCCACGTGTAACTTATCTCTCAGTGCAATTTATATACAAGTCGGGGCGTCTCTTTCAAACAAAGCAGTGGCTTTCTTAATTTGGGTCAAATTTTATTATTCCTGTTAACTCGATAATCACCGTCTTCTCTGTTATAAGTAGGCAGTGAAGTATAGATGCTAAGCTCCAGAACTAATAGGTTACAGACAGCTTGCACGAAATTTCTGTCTAGAGATGGTCATCGTTAGTGTAGCAGAGACTGCCAGCGGTGGAGGGGGAGGGGATTAAGAACAGGAACTCATTTGCTGTTTTGCCGAATCTAAAGTGACAGTAGAGGCCCAAGAAGTTAAATGTATGTTAAGATACTACGTTTTCTTCCTCGCAGGGTCACTTCTGCCTGGCTCGTTCAGATGATAAAACCGCATGATTTAGAACTTCAAGCACCTACCATTTCTAACCGTGTAAATTAAAACTAAGTATTTCTTTTTAAGAAAGGGAAGTGTTACTTTTGATAGAGGTATTGGCTGGTAAAATTAATAAGAAGTCATACATCATTTTAACATTTAGGAATGCTGCTTTAAAGGGCATCCAAGATAAAACGACTGACTCAGAGAAGCATGCCATATATTGGAGTTATGAAATGTCACTTCAAGGATCAAGAATGTGAGCTGTGAGTGAATGTGATTTTTCAAGCTATAGTGATGTTTTCTGAGGGGCTGTGATATTTTAAAATAAAATTGTAGTTTAATCCAACAACAGTATCCTTTCTTCTACTTTGGTAGAAATACCTGGTTTTGAAGGCAGATTCTCCAGTTTTTGGACTAAGTTTTTCATCAGTGTTGGGCAGACCTAGTTGACCTTTGTCAGTTGAAAACCTAAAATGATATAAAGCAATGTTTTTAAGATGCCAGGCAAAACCAGGAACTTTATAAATGTAACTACATAGCCATAATATTTTAAAAATTAATAAAAATTAAAACATAAACTTCCCTAACCTGTAAGGTATAGCGTGAGAGTTAATCATAATCAACTTTATATGTATAAGTAACTCATTTTACTTTGCAGAACAAACAACTCTCAGTACATTTCTGGTCAGGATACTTTCATAAGCTCTCCAATTTGTGACATTTTATACGAGATCTTTCAGTACGGATTGTGCCAAAGTCACATTAATCACGTGAGCTGAAATAATTTTCGTTTCCACTTTGTACCACAAGAGCTGGTGTTTATGTCTGCTTTGACACCGATTGCTTCATGTCTTGGAGCAAATAACTTTTGGCCTTGGTTTTGTCTGGAAAATGAGCTGTTTGAGCTAAAGGATCTCTAAGGTGCTTTGACTCTTGAAAACTATAATTCTAAATGTGAGATGGAAATCAGTGTTTAAAACAATTGCCATTAGGACTTAATAAACGTGACAATAATTCCCCCACTAATTAAGGGCAGAAGTGCACTAAAGTAACCCTTTCAGATTTCCAGTGAGACAGGGAGTGGCACAAATAAGTGCACCCGGAACGAAGTGGATAATAAAATTGTTTTTGCTGTTTTACAGAGTCCCACGGGCAGTGATGTAGAGGCTGAAGAAAGGGAGAGAGGGATTCAAACTAGAGAGATTCTTTCTTGATTGCTTTTTGGAAGAGGCACCAATTGGTTGGGGCCAAGTAGTGAGAAGCTTTGGATGTCGAGTTCAAGTTTCAGTCCATCTTGGTAACTCGATGAGAACCGTATCATGGTTATTAGCGTGAGGGGAGGAAATGCAGAGCCCTGTGCTTCAGGAGGAGAATCTCAGTAGAATTGTGTTTACACTGACTTGGGTCAGAGAGTGATTGAGATGATTCCAGTGGAGGTACTGGACGTGGCCAAATCTGGTCCAAGGGGAAGGATGTCCGGGCTCCATCTTGTTTAACTCTTCCCAGGTTCCGCTTCCCATGACCCCACCCCCATTTCTCTGTCATGACTTTTTTTTCCCTTCGTCCTCTTGGGCTCTTCCATCTCAGTTTTCTTTTCAGGATGCACTTCCTTACAAAGTTCTGTTGTACTTGCTTACAGAGCAGAGTGGCATTCTCAGCTACATCTTCACACTTAAGGCTCTGAAAAATACTCCACATTTTCTCAGTAATGGAAACTTTCTCCCAAATCTCCATCGTTCCCAATAGTACATACGCACCAATGACTGAAAACCCACGAATTTCTAACTCTGTCACCCTGAAACTCTCTGATTTCCTCATCCTTATAACCTAGAAACTGTCAGACTATTTCTACCAAGGATCCCTGAAGTTAAAGATTCTCAAAATTCAATTTCATTGTTTTTATTTCCCTTATATCCGTGCCTCCTTCCACACCCTTCTCCTCAATTAAAAGCTCCACCGTCCACGTGATGGGTCAAGTCCCAAACCTTGCCTACACCTTCTGTCTTACCACTTACATTTAATGAATTGATGCTTAATCACATTACAAGTCCTAAAAGATTCATCCTCCTTATTCCCTAAGCCATCTCTTCACTCATACAGCTGCTGCTTTTTAGTTTTGATTATTGCAGCAAACTTCAAATGACACCTTCCTGGATCTTTAAACTACCTCCATACCAAGCCATGCTCCAGTCAACTGCTGGGGTGAGCAGCCCAAAGAAATCGATTGCGTAAAACCCTTACTTCAGTTCTTTCAGTGCCACCTCATCGACGTTGAGATAAAATCTAAGTTCTTCAGCACAGTTGGAAAAGACCTTTCGTAATTCTGTCCCCGCCAACCTCTAAATTTCCACCTGGGTCACACTGCACGTAGCCAGGTGTTCTGGTCATTCTGAATGACCTGCAGTTTCCCCTGTGTACTTGTCTATGCTAACGTTCAAATCCTCACTGAAATAAATCTCACCTTCCCTGGGTAGAGCTCTTAGGTACGCAGACATCCACACGTGCACAGTAGTGCCCTCCAGGCATCCCCATCAGGCATTGGTACCAGTGCTCATAATTGTTTATTTCCATGTCTTTACCACGTCCTCTTTCTTACCTGCTAAAGCGCTTCCTTACCCAGAGTCTGCGCTAATATGGGGCACCTTCTCGGCTCTCAGAGAATACTTGTGCGTGAACACACACGTAAATAAGGGATATTTCAGGAGAACAGTGATGGAGACCTGAGAGGGTGCTGTTAGCGTGGATGTGAAGTAAGACGAGAGCTCTAGACAGACTGACACCTGGTTGGTTAGAAGTCAAAGGAGGGAAGTCACAGCGCTGTTAGCTTTCATCTCTCTGGGGGCTGGCGGTGTTTAGTGGTGTTCATAATCAAGGCGTGCACTGGGAAGAGTAGTGTGTTTGGACATTTGAATATGAATTCTCTCTCCAATAAAATGCATCTCAGTCATGTGGGGCACATACATACGGACGTGCCCAGGAGGCAGTTGGAAAGAGAAATCAGGAAGGAAAATATGAGGCTTAAAAGAGGAAGTTACTGGGCTGGAGAGGTAGCTGTAGCCATGCTGGTAGGTGATGCGGCCAAGGGTTCAGAGTGAAAAGAGGAGAACGGATTATAAACCCTGAATAAATGTCAGCACTGAGGGGCATGTGGGGGCAGAAGACAGAGGATCCAGCTGGGTAGCTTTAGAACGTGCAAGCACAGAAAGAGAGGGAGGGAGGAAGGGAGGGAGCTGGGAAAGCGGAGAATAACAGAAATCAGGAAGTACAGTCTATGGTTGCAAATGCTGCAAAACCAATGAGGTTAAAAATGGTTAAAAAAAATTACCTGGTGAAGCTAACTCCAAAAACAACTTCAGTTCTACAGTAGAGGAGGAATCTGTATTGCAAGAAGCTTTAAAAGTAGTGGAGAGGGCAAAGAGGAGGCGTTATTGATGCTAGAACTATTATTTCACAGTATTCTTTCTTTTCCTCGAAGGCAAGAAGAGTGAGTGTACAAATTTAAGGAAAAGGCGTTGAGGTGGGTTTCTTTGGATTCAGAAAGGTGGAGCGTATCTTCAAATTTGGAGGGAAGTGAGCGAGAGAAGGGTAGAAACTGTGGATGAAGGGAAGTCGGGTTGTAAATGGGGCAAAATTCCAGGCAAGATTGAAGGACAGGAGAGGAGGGAAAGAGATAGAGGTTTTGTATTGATGTGGAGAAGGGCTGGGGATTTTGCTCAGATGTGAAGGAAGGGGTAACAATACAGGGAACATTCGAGGTGGAAGGGGTGATAGCAAGTGATGTTGTGCTGGATGACCATCATAGTATTAAAGCACAGAATTCAGAATATGAAAAATCTACTTCTTATGAGTTAGGGACCTGTGTGAAAAAGGATGGTCTCAGGCATAAAAATAAAATTAGTTTTCTGTGCAAAACTGAACACTGATGATTAGCACTTCATATTCATTTATTTATTCAGTGATATAAAAATTGTTACTTCCTATGCCATGAAATAAAGCATAAAACAAACATATGTTTACTTAGTAACACAAAGAAGTGCTGGTAAATATTAGATTACTTCAAGCACATTATTAATATATTCCTCTTGATATGACAAGAGCAAACAGGAGTAGAGGAAATTGACACATTTAGTTTCTACAATAAAGGGATGTTCAGACAGTATTGCATTTTTCTTGAAAAAGCAGCACTAGATAAAGTGATTTTACTTTGTTGTAAAAAGTGTGTCATATTCCTTAGGGATTCAGTCAACTGATGGCAACATATTTTGATTCATTATCGCTAATTTAAAGGAATAACCATGAGTCAGGACAGTAATGAGATTCAACTCCTCATTAGAAAGAAAGTCAATAATGTCTTACACCATCTAAACCTAACGTCGAAAAAGCAATTAATAACAGCACAGTCTAGTGCACTGTCATAAAAGGGCTTTATGTACTGGCATTCTGAAGAGGAATAGCAAAAATGCATCAAAGTGTAGTGTCTACAGGATGAAAAGCACAATTTTAACACACATTAATGAAACACTTTTCTCTGAAAGATCAGAGGACAGTAAGTAGGGTCCTTACTGCTTTTGAGCAAGAAGCTAGCTATTTCAACTGATAAAAGTCTTTAAAACACATGGGGAAACCTAAGGAGATAAAAGACCTGTATGCAGAGAACTAGAAGAAACTGATGAAAGAAAATAAAGATGATACAAACAAATGGAGAGATATACCATGTTCTTGGATTGGAAGAATCAACACTGTGAAAATGACTATACTACCTAATGCAACCTATAGATTCAGTGCAATCCCTGTCAAACTACCAATGGCATTTTTCACAGAACTAGAACCAAAAATTTCACAATTTGTATGGAAACACACAAGACCCCAAATAGCCAAAGCAATCGAGAAAGAAAAACAGAGCTGGAGGAATCAGGCTCCCTGACTTCAGACTATACTACAAAGCTACTGTAATCAAGAAAGTGTGGTACTGGCACAAAAGCAGAAATATAGGTCAGTGGAACAGGATAGAAAGCCCAGAGATAAACCCACACGCATATGGTCACCTTATCTTTGATAAAGGAGGCAAGAATATACAGTGGAGAAAAGACAGCCTCTTCAATAGCTACATGTAAAAGAATGAAATTAGAACACTCCCTAACACCGTACACAGAAATAAACTCAAAATGGATTAAAGACCTAAATGTAAGGCCAAACACTATCAAACTCCTAGAGGAAAACATAGGCAGAACACTCTCTGACATAAATCACAGCAAGATCTTTTCTGACCCATCTCCTAGAGAAATGGAAATAAAACCAAAAATAAATAAATGGGACCTAATGAAACTTAAAAGCTTTTGCACAGCAAAGGAAACCATAAACAAGACCAAAAGACAACCCTCAGAATGGGAGGAAATATTTGCAAACAAAGCAACTGACAAAGAATTACTCTCCAAAATATACAAGCAGCTCATGCAACTCAATATCAAAAAACAAATAATGCAATCCAAAAATGGGCAGAAGACCTAAATAGACATTTCCCCGAAGAAGATATACAGATTGCCAACAAACACATGAAAGGACGCTCAACATCAGTCATCATTAGAGAAATGCAAATCAAAACTACAGTGAGGTATCACCTCATACTGGTCAGAATGGCCATCATCAAAAAATGTATAAACAGTAAATGCTGGAGAGGGTGTGGAGAAAAGGGAATCCTCTTGAACTGTTGGTGGGAATGTAAATTGATACAGCCACTATGGAGAACAGTATGGATGTTCCTTAAAGAACTAAAAATAGAACTACCATACGACCCAGCAGTCCCACTACTGGGCAGATAACTTGAGAAAACCATAATTCAAAAAGAGTCATGTGGGCTTCCCTGGTGGCGCAGTGCTTGAGAGTCCGCCTGCCGATGCAGGAGACGCGGGTTCGTGCCCCGTTTCGGGAGGATCCCACATGCCGCGGAGCGGCTGGGCCCGTGAGCCATGGCCGCTGAGCCTGCGCGTCCGGAGCCTGTGCTCCGCAAATAGGAGAGGCCACAACAGTGAGAGGCCCGCATAACGCAAGGAAAAAAAAAAAAAAAAAAAAAAAAAAAAAAAAAGAAGAGTCATGTACCGCATTGCTCGTTGCAGCACTATTTACAATAGCCAGGACATGGAAGCAACCCAGGTGTCCATCGACAGATGAATGGATAAAGAAGATGTGCCACATGTGTACAACAGAATGCTGCTCAGCCATAAAAAGGAACGAAATTCAGTTATTTGTAGTGAGGTGGACGGACCTAGAGTCTGTCATACAGAGTGAAGTAAGTCAGAAAGAGAAAAACAAATACCATATGCTAACACTTATATATGGAATCTAAAAAAAAAAAAAGTTCTGAAGAATCTAGGGGCAGGACAGGAATAAACACGCAGATGTAGAGTATGGACTTGCGGACACGGGGAGGGGGAAGGGTAAGCTGGGACAAAGTGAGAAAGTGGTATTGACATATATACACTACCAAATGTAAAATGGATAGCTAGTGGGAAGCAGCCGCAGAGCACAGGGAGGTCAGCTCGGTGCTGTGGGACCACCTAGAGGGGTGGGATAGGGAGGGTGGGAGACGCACGAGGGAGGGAATATGGGGATACGTGTATACGTATAGCTGATTCACTTTGGTATACAGCAGAAACTAAACAATGTAAAGCAATTATACTCCAATAAAGATGTTAAAGAAAACCCAAACACGTGGGGTAATTTTATTCATCTAAAATATTCCCTTGATTGTAACTGTATTTTAAAAGTATCTTTGTGGGATTATGTTACTAATTGAAATGTTAGACATGTTTATGGTTTCATTCACAAAGAGACATACAGTTTACTTTCCCAAATTGTCAAATCAGAAAATCCTAAAAATTTGCAAGTCCCCACTGAATATGTTATAATCTAATATCTGCATTTGTAAAGATTAAGAAACTGATACTCATCAAAGTAAAGGACTTGTCCAATGTGGTAATTCAACAAGCAAGATGAAAACAGACTACTTTCCATGATTCTGTGTCTAGTTTTGAAGTATAGTCGGTTACTGGTGTTTATTCTATCACTTCCGTGCTCAAGTCTAGTATATTCATTCATTCTTTAATTCATTGAGGCATTGTTTTTACATTTCCTTCTCTGTGTAAGCATGACGCTAGGCTCACATTGTATCATGAGTTGGTAGAAATGTGCTTCATTGTTAGCTTGGGTATTTCAAATCAGGTGGCTATGATTCCCTTATTAAAATCTGCCTCATTAAATTTTGTAGGAAGGGGAACGTCACTAGAACTTACGAGAACCTACCATGTGCCTTTTAATCCTGTTCCTTCAATTATGTAATTAAATATTATATCTCAGTTTTATATATCAGAAGACCAAGTCTCAGAGAAGATAAGTTATTTACCAAAGTTTCTAGCCAAGAAAAGATGAAACTAAGATTAAAAATCAGGACTGTCTGATTTTATAGCCAGTATTCTTTCCACTGTACTCTTGAGTTTATTAAATTTTAATTATCTTGAAAGATAAAAGTGTATGAGATTAGAACTGTTCGGGAGCAAAGAAAATGGAGATAGTCGTTAGCGCCAGGCTTTATTAAGATAAATGTGCAGGTAAGTCCCATAAAGAAGCCATTAAAATAATATAAATAAAACACAGTGAATGATCAAGGAGGCAAGAAAAAGAGGAGAAAAAGACAAAAAGACCTTGCAAACAATAGTGTGGGTTTAGGCCCAAGATGTCAATTATCAGGATAAATGTATGCATCTACAGAAAGGAATGAAAGCATTGGGGATAGTAATTGTGCACGTAAATATATAATATTTTCATTATTTAAATATATTTAAAATATAGTTGACTGTTGTAACTAAAACAATAGGAATGCATTGTGAGGTTTTTAATCCCTGTAAAAGTTAAATGCATAACAACAGCAGCGTAAACTCCAGGATCGGAAATTGAAGTAACCTACTTTAAGGTTCCTGTACTAAGTGTGCCGTGGTATCGTGTCATTAAAGGTAGGATATAATAAGCTAATGATGCATAATGTGAATCCTACAGCAACTACTAAAATGAAAAAGTTATAGCTAATATCCTAAAAAAGAGGTAGAGGGAATCAAAAAAATAATTAGGACAAAATGAAAATAAAGAGGAAAAGGGAATAGGAATAGATGTACCAATGGACATCAGAGAGCAAGGCCCGTGTACCGCAAAAAAAAAAAAAAAAACATCATGAAGAAAGTAGATGGATGAGCTTTTAGCCCAGCTACAAAGAACATGTGAGCAGGAGCCATACAGTAGGTTGTATAGTTGTCATATCACAACCTGAAATTGAATGACAGAACATTTCAGTGTTTGCTACTTGGACAACGGTGGTTGAAAATTTTAAGAAGGTCATGATCAATAAAAGGACTGTATTTTCACAACTTATCACCTTTTGCTTCATGGGAATTTTTTTTTTTTTCTTTTTTTGCGGTATGCGGGCCTCTCGCTGCTGTGGCCTCTCCTGTTGCGGAACACAGGCTCCGGACGCACAGGCTCAGCGGCCATGGCTCACGGGCCCAGCCGCTCCGCAGCATGTGGGATCTTCCCGGACCGGGGCACGAACCCGCGTCCCCTGCATCGGCAGGCGGGCTCTCAACCACTGCGCCACCAGAGAAGCCCCTCATGGGAAATTTTTACAGGTCTTATTTTTGCCTAAAAACATATACCAAAAATTGAATTCAGATAATTTGAAGATTTAAGAAGCTGTCTATTCCATTGAATTGCTCCCCTTAGTTCGATATTGTCAGTGTACCATTTTCATTTGAAAGCTAGTACTTGAGTTTTAATAAAAGGTAATGGTATGAAGATAATGAGCATGATATGGAAATAGATGACCCAGATTTGATTTTCTTACATAGAAATCAAATCTGGGTCATCACTTTCTCTCTATATTTATCCAGAAGTCTTCTTGAATGATAAATTCCACAACCTTATATATTTCCTGGAAAATACATCTTCACTAAAGTTTTAGCATTGACGCAATATTGCTGGTAACAAAAATAATTAAGAGATATGTGTGATGATAAAATGAAGGTGCTAAAATAAAAATTGTTCTTAAATAGTTGCATTCTGCTATGTAAGGTTATATAATAACTTTTGTGTAAGTTCCACTTATAGAAGATCAAAATTTTGAAGCATTTCAAAGTGATGCATATTACTTACCTTTTCAGGTTATGTTATAAATGGATGTAAGAAAGAGCAAAGGGCTGTTGTATCCACTTGGACTTTGATAGTTAAAACCCCTGCTTAAATCAGTAAATATCCTTTATAAATCACTCCAGTTAAGTACAAATTCAGTCCATTCCATAAAGTACATAAAGGAAAATATAAAACTTTTCCTTTTAACTTTTACCCAAATGTAAAATTTCATTATTTAATCCCTTCAATCAACCCATCAACCAGGTTTGTCCTAACGGAATGGATAAAGTTCACACCAATACCTTTGAATGTTTATAAATATTTCAAGAAGTATAAATTTTAGAACTAAAAGTTAATCACAAGTTCAAACATTTTATTTTACTTTTATTCTTTATTTTTTTAATTGAAGTAGATTTACAGAGTTGTGTTAGTTTCAGGTGCACAGCAAAGTGATTCAGTTATATATATGTGTGTGTATATATATATGCATATGTATACATGTATACATATATTTATATACACACACACACATATATTCTTTTTCAGATAATTTTCCCATATAGGTAATTATAAACTATTGAGCAGCATTCCCTGTGCTGTACAGTAGGTCCTCGTTGTTTACTTATTTTATATATAATAGTGTGTATGTATTACTCCCAAATTCCTAAGTTATCCCTCACCCCCATTCTTCTGCTTTGGTAACCATAAGTTTGTTTTCTGTCTCTGTTTCTGTTTTGTAAATAAGTTCATTTGTATCATTTTTTTTAGATTCCACATATAAGTGATATTATACGATATTTGTTCTTCTCTGACTTACTCCACTTAGTATGATAATCTCTAGGTCCATCCGTATTGCTACAAATGGCATTATTTCATTCTTTTTTATGACTGAGAAATATTCCATTGTATCTATATACCACATCTTCTTTATCCATTCCTCTTTAGATGGACATGTAGGGTGTTTCCATGTCTTGGCTATTGTAAATAGTGCGGCAGTGAACACTGGGGTGCGTGTATATTTTCGAAGTATGGCTCTCTCCATATATATGCCCAGGAGTGGGATTGCTGGATCATATGGTAGCTCTATTTTTAGTTCTTAAGGTATGTTCATACCGTTTTCCATAGATGCTGCACCAATTTACATTCCCACCAAGAGTGTAGGGGAGGGTTCCCTTTTCTCCACACCCTCTCCAGCATTTCTTATTTTAGACTTTTTGATGATGGGCATTCTCACTGGTGTGAGGTGATACCTCATTGTAGTTTTGGTTTTCATTTCCTAATAATTAGCGATGTTGAGCATCTTTTCATGTGCCTTTTGGCCATCTGTATGTCTTCTTTGGAGAAATGTCTATTTAGATCTTCTGCCCACTTTTTGACTGGGTTTTTGTTTTTTTTTGATATTGAGCTGCATGAGCTGTTTGTATATTTTGGAGGTTATTCCTTTGTCAGTTGCATCGTTTGCAAATATTTTTTCCCATTCTGTAGGTTATCTGTTCGTTTATGGTCTCCTTTGCTGTGCAAAAGCTTTTAAGTTTCATTAGGTCCCATTTGTTTATTTTTGTTTTTATTTTCATTACTCTAGGAGACGGATCCAAAAAGATACTCCTGCAATTTATGTCAAAGAGTGTCCTGCCTGTGTTTTCCTCTTGGAGTTTAATAGTATCCGGTCTTACATTTAGGTCTTTAATCCACTTTGAGTTTATTTTTGTGTATGGTGTTAGAGAATGTTCTAATTTCATTCTTTTATATGTAGCTCTCCAGTTTTCCCAGCACCACTTATTGTAGAGACTGTATATTTTCTCCATTGTATAGTCTTGCCTTTTTTGTCACAGATTAATTGAACTAGGTGTGTGGGTTTATTTCTGGGCTTTTTTTTCTGTTCCGTTGATCTATATTTCTGTTTTTTGTGCCCACACCATACTGTTTTGATTACTGTAGCTTTGTAGTATAGTGTGAGGTCAGGGAGCCTCATTGCTCCAGCTCCGTTTTTCTTTCTCAAGATTGCTTTGGCTATTCGAGGTCTTCTGTGTTTCCATGCAAATTAAAAAAACTTTTGTTCTAGTTCTGTGAGAAAATGCCATTGGTAACTTGATAGGGATTGCATTGAATCTGTAGATTGCCTGTAGTATAGTCATTTTGACAGTACTGCTTCTTCCAGTCCAAGAGCATGGTGTATCTTTACATCTGTTTGTGTCACCTTTGATTTCTTTCATCAGCAAATTATAGTTCTCAGAGTACAGGTCTTTGTCTCTTGGGTAGGTTTATTCCTAGGTATTTTATTCTTATGCATGCGATGGTAAATGGGATTGTTTGCTTAATTTCACTTTCTGATCTTTCATTGTTTGTGTATAGAAATGCAACAGATTTCTGTGTATTAATTTTGTATCCTGCAACTTTACCAAATTCATTGATGAGCTCTCCTAGTTTTCTGGTAGTGTCTTTAGGATTTTCTATGTATACTATCATGTCATCTGCAAACAGTGACAGTTTTAGGTCTTCTTTTCCGATGTGGATCCCTTTTATTTCTTTTTCTTCTCTGATTGCCGTGGCTAGGACTTCCAGAACTATGTTGAACAAAAGTGGTGAGAGTGGACATCCTTGCCTTGTTCCTGATCTTGGAGGAAATGCTTTCATCTTTTTACTGTTGAGTTTGATGTTAGCTGTGGGTTTGTCATATATGGCCTTTATTATGTTGAGTTAGGTTCCCTCCATGCCCACTTTCTGGAGAGTTTTTATCATAAATGGATGTTGAATTTTATCACAAGCTTTTTCTGTGCCTATTGAGATGATCATATAATTTTTATTCTTCAATTTGTTAGTATGGTGTATCACACTGATTGATTTGTGGATATTGAAAAGCCCTTGCATTTTTAAAAAAATAAATTTATTTATTTTTATTTTTGGCTGTGTTGGGTCTTCATTGCTGTGTGCGGGCTTTCTCTAGTTGTGGCAAGCGGGGGCTACTCTTTGTTGCGGTGTGTGGGCTTCAGTAGTTGTGGCACGTGGGCTCAGTAGTTGTGGCTTGTGGGCTCTAGAGTGCAGGCTCAGTAGTTGTGGCACACGGGCTTAGTTGCTCTGTGGCACGTGGGATCTTACCAGACCAGGGCTCGAACCCATGTCCCTTGTATTGGCAGGCAGATTCTTAACCACTGTGCCACCAGGGAAGTCTGATCCCTTTAATGTATTATTGGATTTGGTTTGCTGGGTTTTTTGTTGAGGATTTTTGTTTTTATGTTTGTCAGTGATATTGGCCTGTAATTTTCTTTTTTTGTGATATCTTTGGTTTTGGTATCAGGGTGATGGTGGCCTCATGGAATGAGTTTGGAAGTGTTGCTTCCTCTGCAATTTTTGGAACAGTTTCCGAAGGATAGGTGTTAACTCTTTTCTAAATGTTTAATAGAATTTGCCTGTGAAGCCGTCTTGTCCTGGGCTTTTGTTTGCTGGGAGTTTTCTAGTCACAGATTGGATTTCAGTACTTGTAATTGGTCTGGTCATATTTTCTATTTCTTCTTGGTTCAGTCTTGCGAGATTGTACCTTTCTAAGAATTTGTCCATTTCTTCCAGGTTGTCCATTTTATTGGCATAGAGTTGCTTGTAGTAGTCTCTTAGGATGCTTTGTATTTCTGCGGTGTCTCTTGTAACTTCTTTTTCATTTCTAATTCTGTTGATTTGAGTCCTCTCCCTCTTTTTCTTGATGAGTCTGGCTAATGGTTTATCAATTTTGTTTATCTTTTCAAAGAACGAGCTTTTCATTTCAAAGATAAAACTTTTCTTTTTAACTTTTACCCTAATGTATAATTTCATTATTTAATCCCTTCAACCAACCCATTAACAAGGTTTGTCCTAATAGAATGAGTAAAGTTGACACCAGTACCTTTGAATGTTTATAAACATTTCATGAAGTATAAATTTTAGAATTAAAAACTAATCACAAGTTCAAACATTTTGTTTTAAAACACACACTTTTTTGTTGTGGCGTTACATAGCATTACCCTTGTTTCTGTGAATTGAAAAAGAAAATTTATTGAGGGGTTTGGCCTCTAAGAAAATTGTAACAAGTGCATGAAAAGCAATACAAGACAAGGAAGTAAATATATTTTTATACGTATATAATACATTATTATATATAAGTATATGATACATATATTTGTATTTTAATATTTATAACATGTGAATGTATTATGCATTTATTTATAATATATTATCTATAATATAATTATATATTATATAATATATTAAATTTTATATTAACAAATATTTATACATAATATATTATTTAATGATATATTTAACATTATTAATATGTAATATATATGTATATTGCATTATAGACTGAAAATTAAATGGTAGAAAGACAATGGGAAAAAACATACCTGGCCTCACAAGTGGCAGTGCCCTTTTTTACGGACTACATCCTACCAAGAGAAAAGAAACCTTAGCTGTGTCCAGAGTCAGGGCGCTGAGGACTGATGAGGAAGGTCTGGTAGAGACAAAGCTTTCCTAAGGGCGTATGCAATGGAAGCAGTAAACCTTAGGATACAGAAGAGGTGGAGAAGCCTAACCTATGACCCTACCCTTAGCCCAGTCCCTACGGAGGGCACCGAAAGCTTACAGGTGTGTGTTACTCTCCTGCTACCAGTAGAAACAAAAGCATATCTCAACTTAGGCCTTCAGGACTAATGATGGCTCAGATCAACAGTGAGCTCACAATTGGAGATTATTGGGTGGACCCGAAGGAAAACCCCTATACTGGGAGTTAAGAAATAGAGCAAAGAGCAGATTTCGTTATAGATTTTAGAAGCTTTAGGCACGGAATATAGGACAGATGGTTGTAAGATGTTGAAATAAGAGTCAGTTCACAGAAATACGGATGTAACTAGAGGTTATTAGGAATGAAGATAAACATTTGGAAATTTTAAAAAAGAACTAGAAATGTAAACCATGATTGCTAAAATTTAAAAAAGCTCCATTGACAGGCTAAATATGAATAGAAGACTTGACTGAAAATTAGTTCGCTGGAAAAGGTAATGCATTAGCTGGGCTTCTCCAGAGAAACAGAACCTGTAGGCTATATGTAGATAGGTAGAAAGAGATTTATTATGAGGGATGGGCTCATGCAGTTATGGAGGCTGAGAGGTCCTAGGATTTGCTTGAGCCAGGTGCCTGTCTAAAAAGTTACCAGACATCACACTCACAATGTGGGCATTTTACTGTATGTAAATTGTGCCTCAATAAAAATGCACACATTTATTAAATATAAAATAAAATGAGGAATAAAAGCAAATATATCAGCTGTCATAATAAATGACTAGAGTGATATTTGATTGATTTGCTGATCAAAAGGCAAAGGCAGTCAGATTAGGTTAACATACTAAGCGGTGTTCCTTCTGTGCAATGGTCACATCTAAAACTAACTGAGGAAGGAAGGTTAAATAGGATGGCCTGGGCCAGGTCTCATCAGCCAAAGGCAAACATCACAAAAGCAAGAAAGGGGCTTCCCTGGTGGCGCAGTGGTTGAGAGTCCGCCTGCCGATGCAGGGGACGCGGGTTCGTGCCCCAGTCCTGGAGGATCCCACGTGCCGCGGAGCGGCTGGGCCCGTGAGCCATGGCTGCTGAGCCTGCGCGTCCGGAGCCTGTGCTCCGCAACGGGAGAGGCCACAACAGTGAGAGGCCCGCGTACCGCAAAAAAAAAAAAAAAAAAAAAAAAAAGGCAAGAATGATGACATCAGTGTCACATGAGGTGAAACCAAGCTCAAAATACTGTAAAAACCAAGAGATATTGATAAAATCAAAATATTAAGTATCATATTTGATTCAAGAAGCAGTCAAATCCCTGAATAAATCTAGGATAATAAAAGAAACACAGGCTAAATAAGTAACTCTCTCCCAAACAATACCGGGGCCCGTGTCAATGAGAAGATGATCCCTGTGGTGTATCTTTGTATATAGCTTGTTCTAGAAAAAAAATTAAAATATCAGGAAGCTGCACACATAAATCATAGAACCATCTCACATAAAAAAGCAGTTGGACCGTCTCACTTATGAACACCATACGTGAGGGTCGTTTAAATCAAAAGAGTCCATAGTGACTTCAACTTGTAAATCCCCCATAAGTGTGCGTGTTCCCAGCAGTTTTGCACTACAAACCTCCTTTCACGAGCAAGCCACGGGAAACCTTTATAATATTGTTCTTCTTTCCTTCATGCTATAGAGGAAGTTACCTGAGCAAGGTACTCCAGTGATTTGTGTGTCCTTTTCTACAAAGCAGAGTCATAAGGAAAGAGAAGGTGGGTTGTCAAGTTCCCTGGGAGGTATCTTCTTGCTGGCAGGGCGTGCATGCTTGCGGTGTCATGGCTCTGTTGGAGAAGAGAGGAAACGGTGCTTCTCGGCGTTAGAAGAGTTCTAAATGAGTAGATGGATTAGTAGTCTTCCCGTGGAGATCACGGGGACACATAGGCAAGCTCTGAGGCTGGCACTCCTTCGTGGGATCCTGGATCTGGCCAGCAGCAGACTCCCACCTTCAGAAGGCATTGGCCAGCAGTCAGGATCTGGGTCCTAATTCCTTAGCACGTAAATCATATGTAGAAAACGCGGGACTCTGTCCTCTCGGTCTTGGTCACCACATACATCCATTTCAAAACATTGCAAGCTCCTTCCAGGACGGAAATGCATTCCTAATTTTGGTAGGTCCTTAACCCTCCCCATTCCTAAACTCTTTCAGGGGAATAGGAATCAGAAGCAGCAGGAAGGGTTTGACCTCTCAAAACTTTCCCTTTGGATGCCACGAATACCAAACGCTAGTCAGTCCAGTGTCTGCAAACAAGGTTTCTGGAATGCCATCAACCTGAGTGATGACTGTGAAAAAAGTGATGTGAGAACTTACACATGCAAATGAGTGTTTTCCTTCAAAGTGGTCCCTCGAGAGGCTACACCTGTATTCCAGAAATGTTATTATGGCCCTAAACAATGCTGAAACCTTTTCTGTTTGTTTTTAATTGGTATCAGAACCAGCTTATGAGTCATGTGAAGGAAGATAAGTGACACGCATTGGAAAAATGTGTCCCAGACACTGTTGAAATACTTTCACATAGAATATCTCAGATGAAGTAAATATTATTCTGTTTTCTACAAATGAGGAAATGAGTCCTGAGAATGTAAGTTGTCAAAAAAGTCTGATTGAAATATTTCAGTTTCTCCTCTTCTGTTCATCCAATTAATAGAATTAATATCATCCAAAAAAATCACTTCACCTATCCGTCTCGATACCAAGTAAACTTTTTAAAAATTTTGTTGAAGTGTAGTTGATTTACAGTGTTGTGTTAATTTCTTCTGTACAGCAAAGTAACTCAGTTATACATGTATATGGATTTTCTTTTTCATATTCTTTTCCATTATGGTTTATCACAGGATATTGAATATAGTTCCCTGTGCTCTACAGTAGGACCTTGTTGCTTATCCATCCTGTATATGATAGTTTGTATCTGCTAATCCCAAACTCCCAGTCCATCCCTCCCCTACCCACCCGCCTTGGCAACCAGAAGTCTGTTCTTGATATCTGTGAGTCTCTTTAATAGATATGTTGATTTGTATCATATTTTAGAGTCCACATGTAAGTGATATCATATGGTATTTGCCTTTCTCTTTGTGACTTACTTCGCTTAGTGTGATAATCTGTAGATACACGCATGTTGCTGCAAATAACATTATTTCCTTCTTTTTGGGTTTTTAAAATGAATTTTATTTTATTATTATTTTTTTTGGCTGAGTTGGGTCTTCGTTGCTGCACGCGGGCTTTCTCTAGTTGTGGCGAGCTGGGGCTACTCTTCGTTGTGGTGCGTGGGCTTTTCATTGCTGTGGCTTCTCGTTGCGGAGCACGGGCTCTAGGCGCGTGGGCTTCAGTAGTCGTGGCGCAAGGGCCCAGTAGTTGTGGCTCACGGGCTCTAGAGTGCAGGCTCAGTAGTTGCGGCGCACGGGCTTAGTGGCTCTGCGGCATGTGGGATCTTCCTGGACCAGGGCTCAAGCCCGTGTTCCCTTCATTGGCAGGCGGGTTCTTAACCACCGCGCCACCAGGGAAGTCCCGTTTCATTCTTTTTGAATGCCAAATTAGGTATAGCTCTTTTGAAGTTCCAAGCTTGCCTCAAAAGGTTAAGACTTTCACAGTTGTGATAGTTAAAAGTCTATGCCAGATAAATTTCAATAATAATATTTTGCATAACCAGATGAAATTTATTCAAAAATTAATTATACTCGGTAATAATGAAAAATCAGTGACGATAAAGTCAGGAAACTCTTTGTAGGGATTCTGGATAATTCCAGAGGGAGTACTTATTCTTTGTTATCTAAAAATACTCACCTGGAATAATTTTTACATCTTAATATTTTAAAGAAATCACAGTTGCAGTTTTACGGGAACCTCAAGTGGCTGGATTTTAAAATGATCAGGAGATAGACATGTTCTTTATGGATAGTCTCCTTTGGTTTTGTGGGAAAGCGTCTTTTGGAACACACTTTTTGGTTATTCAAAGGGCTCCTGGCATTTGACACAATGTTTACTTGACACAGATGTTAACAAAGGCAATGATTGTGCCACGGGCTTTCACATGACAGAGAAAAGTTGAAAACGATTAAGCCTTCTGGGAATACAAGATTGTAGGAAGGAGCTCTTGTGAAGATCCTAAGATTCCACTTCCAGGAACTGGTACTTTCTTGATGCTAAAATTAGCTTGGCTTTTGCTGTGCTGGGAGAAACAATCTAGTTAGTGATACAATAATAAATCGTGTTTTTGTAATGAAAATGATACCAACCCTGTCATCTGATAATAGCAACTTGCAATAGAAACCCAAATCTGCCCCGAATACTGGATGTCCCTTCTCTGAACATGGGATTCAACCAACATTTTACAAAAGCCATTTCTGACACTTTCTTAAGTTATAATGTCTTTAATTTTCAAAGGCATTGAGGGCTGCTTTCAGGCAGGTCCCTCAGCTCCTAAGTGATAGAGCTGGAATTTACTTCCTGGTTTTTAGCACTGCAGTTGGAGTTTTTCCACCCATTATGTAAGGGGATTTGGCTAACACTCGGTACCAAGGGGAAAATCAGTGATAAAGAGAGAGTCAGGAGTGCCTTGGGGTTGGGGGAAGAGTGTAGGAAGTTTCTCATCCTGAGTTTTCTCATCAACAAGCTCGGTTTCCCTGGGTCCTCAGGTTTCTGTCTGTATGAGCGTCTGCTTTTCCCATTTTCCGTGCAGGGTGTTGGGTTAATGGTCACCCTCACCCATCAGTCCTTCTCACTAGGACACAGATTCAGACCCAAGACACAGAAATCCATCTCCTCACTGCATTGGAAACCTAGCTGCCTCACTGTCTTACCCCAGGTTGCCTCAAAAAATAATCATTTACTGTGTTTCCAAAGACCTTCTACTGCATGGCTTAAAACAACTTTTAAATTCCCAAAAGAATGAGTGGGAAAGAATCCCAGAAAATTAGAGAATAAGATATTCTGCAGTAAAAATTCTTTCCAGATAATTAGGATTATTTATTTTATTTTCCTATTTTTTTCTGGAAAAATGGCACTTAATTTTAAAAATCAATTTGAAAAAATTTCATTGGTTCTGTGATATGAAGGGGTTGGGAAACGTTGCTTTCCATGTTAAACTTCTGTAATTCTATACTCATTGAATTGAAGGTTTAGAAATAGTAAATGCATATGGAAGTACAATAATGTTTTTTTTCTCATAAATTGTTTGCCCTGGAAATCGTTACCTTCATATTATTTGTCCTAATTGTGTTGTCTTCTGAAGACGACTTTTAACGCCAGCAAACTATTAACATGATGCCCCAAATAGTAAAATCGAAACTTTCATTTCTGATGACGGAGAGAGCGGGGAGGAAATGAGCAACAAACAGAAAGAAAAAGTTTCACTTTACTTAAAAAGACACCATATGGAATGATGTAGTCAATCTAATTTTATATTAGTTTCCTTCCTTAAATTCTAAATTTGCACTGCTTTTGAGACATGGTTACTTTATATTCCATTTTGAGTTATATGTGGCTAGTTTCAGAGACATAACATTAAATCGAAGCCATGATATGCTGTTTTCTCTCTTATTACTAATGATATTGCATAAGAGATACTTAAAAGATACAAAGCTCCTTGTTTTACATACATTTGAAAAATAAATGAAAAAATAGATTTTACGACTCTTTCTGAGAGGTCAAGGAAAAGTGATGAATATTCAAAAATAAGTTTTAGTTTTAGATCAATGTCTGTGAGAACATTTGTTCACACCTTTAAATTATCCTACCTATTGCTGGTTTCCATTTGTAAGAGAAGATATTTTTAAGTCCTTCAGATGAGAGAAGATGAGTTTCTTCTGATCTCCTGTGCTAATAAGGAAAGTACAATTGACCTGTGGTTTCTGACTTTGAAAGTTAACATGATGGTGCTCTAAAATGACAGCATGCTGAGTTATCAAGTAACCTCATGGCCGCAAAACTCCATAATTTTATTGCGGACACCTTGCATAATAATGTACTCTAAGGTGGTTCATAGTCAACCTTCAGAAATGCCAGCTATTTCAAAGCAAGTCATCAATCTAATTTTTGCACAATGCCCTACTTTACCTCAAAATACAATAACAATTCAAATACCCCACAAAAGAGCAATCGTACCAATTTAACGTGCTTTCGTTTGCTTTTCAAAGAAAAATATACACTTAGCGATAATCTGGTTACTTCAGTGGGAAATACGTAACTAATGTGTAGTATGCAAGTTTACATAGCAAGGCCAAGCATTGTGTATGTCTTTTTGTGGTTTGTTTTTCGTGTGTGTGTGTGTGTGTGTGTGTGTGTGTGTGTGTGTGTGTGTCTGTCTGTGTGTGTTATGTGTTTAGTTGATCCTGGGCTTATGAGTTTGGTAAGTGCCCTAAAGCTCTTCAAAAAGAATACCAATACCCCTTGATTTCATGGCTCAGGCCTCTGCTTTATGCCTACACAAAAACCTGCACCTGGATGCTTATAGCTGCTTTATTCACAATTGCCAAAATTTGGAAGCAACAGAGGTGCCCTTCAGTAGGGGATAGATAGATAATATTCCACTGTCCATCCGGACAGTGGAATATTATTCAGTGCTAAAAAGAGCTGTCAAACCACGAAGAGATGTGAAGGAATCTTAATAAGCATGTTACTAGGTAAAGAAGCCCATCTGAAAAGTCCACGTGTTGTATGATGCCTGCTGTGGCATAAAAGACAAAAACCATGGAGACAGTAACGAGATCAGTGGTTGCCAGGGGTTGTGGGGGGGAGTACAGCCACTCTGCATGATGCTAGAAGGTGGATGTGTGTCCTTATGCGTTCGTCCAAACTCACAGAATGTACGGCACCGAGCGTGACCCCTAATGTAAACCATGGACTTTGGGTGGTGATGATGTGCTAGTGGAGGTTCATCGCTTAGAACAAATATGATTTTTTGGGGGATGGTGATAGTTGAGGAGGCTGGGCCTGAGGCAGGACATGGTATACATGGGAAGTCTTCGCACCTTCTGCTCAAGTTTGCTATGAACCTAAAATTACTCTAAAAAATATTTTAAAACGTGTGTGTGTGTGTGTGTGTGTGTGTGTACTCACAGTAGAGCATTCTATCCATTCTACAAATGGAGATAAAGTGAGAGCCTTATGTGCCATGGCAATGAAATGATAATTTATTAAGAAGAGAAAAAAAAAAGCCCCCTGATTGAGATTCAAGGAATATGCAGGGCAATGCACCTTTATTTTGCGAATGATTTAAAGCCTCTGTACATGGCATATTTTGCTTAGTAAATTTCAACAATTTATTTTTTAAACTTTAAGCTTTGTTTTTTGGCCAAGCTGTGTGACATGTGGGATATTAGTTCTTTAAAAGCTGGGGATTAAAAATATATGTAGGCCTTTTTCTTTGACAGATTTCTCTTTGGCATCTGTCTACAGAATCGGCTGGCAAAGTTCATGTGTTACAAACACACACTCAAGGCTTTCATTTTTTGATAATTCTGTGCTGATTATGATTTTTCTCTTCTACAGGTGGGAGGCAGATTTTCTTTTTACATTTTTTATTGAACTAATATTGTGCCAGTCTCTGCTGTGCAGCAAAGTGACTCAGTTAGACACATATATACGCTCCCTTCTCATATTCTTTTCCACTATGGTCTATCACAGGATATTCAATTCAGCTCCTTGTGCTATAATTAGGATCCTGTTGTCTGTCCATTCCAAATGTAATAGTTTGCATCTACCAACCCCCAATTCCCAGTGCTTTCCTCTTCCTCTCCCCTTCCCCTTTGGCAACCACAAGTCCCTTCTCTATGTCTGTGAGTCTGTTTCTGTTTTGTAGATAGGTTCACTTGTGCCATATTTTAAATTCCACATATAAGTGATATCATATGGTATTTGTCTTTCTCTGTGTTGCTGCAAATGGCATTATTTTGTTCTTTTTCATAGCTGCGTAGTATTCCATCGTGTATATGCACCACATCTTCTTTATCCATTCATCTGTCGATGGACATTTAGGTAGTTTCCATGTTTTGGCTATTGTAAGTAGTGCTGCTGTGAACATAGCATATCTTTTTGAATTATAGTTTTGTCCAGGTATATTCCCAGGAATGGGATCGCTGGATCGTATGGTAGTTCTATTTTTAGTCTTCTGAGGAACCTCCATACTGTTCTCCACAGTGGCTGCACCAGTTTACATTCCCACCCACAGTGTAGGAGGTTCCCTTTTCTCCACACCCTCTCCAGCATTTGTTATTTGTAGACTTTTTAATGATGGCCATTCTGACTTGTGTGAGGTTGTACCTCCTTGTAGCTTTGATTTGCATGTCTCTAATAATTAGTGATGTTGAACATCTTTCCATGTGCCTAGTGGCCATCTGTATGTCTCCTTTGGAAAAATGTCTAGTAAGGTCTCCAGGTGGCAGATATTTTGAAGGCTTATCTTTGGGAAGCAAATGAGTAATTTCTTTCTTCTTTCAAAAGTGACTTTTCTCCAGTAAAACACTTGAGTGGCTGAAGGCAGAACTGGTGCTTGGTAGCTGCTCGTTGTAGACGCAGGAACTAAAAGAACGGCAGCTTTGCATCGGGTACACACAGCTGACCTCAGTGTGACGTGATCACCTACCTAGTTCAGCTGAGGCACGCGACCTCCTGCTGATATTACGTATTTCTTAGTACTTGGATATGTAATTCTTTATATGATGTTCTTGCTACAAATGAGCAGTCTCATCTCTCTGCTTCCCAGTAGTCTGTGAACTTTTGTAAAAGGCTCTTCTGTGTCCTAGTATATAATAATCATTCGTGTGTCCGTTCACTCATTCATCCATCCATCCATTCACTCATTCATCCACTCAGCAAAACCTGCTGTGTACAGTGCACTTTTCTATCTTTGATTACATTACAAAAGTGAGTATGAGGTGCTGCTTACCTTAAAAACTGCGTTCATAATTTTTCTTTGAGTAGGAGAATAAACATTTGAGCATTACGCTGGTTTTTGATGATTAATAACAGTGTAATGAGTTCATCCTCTCCAAAACAGAATTGCCTCACCTCAAAGACACAACCGGTGGGAGGGAATTCAGATGCTGTACAACCATGGGACAGAAAGAGGGTTTTATAATTTCATTTGGGTGATAGTTCCATGACCCATTTTGGTATCATACTTGGAGTTCTTTCATTCAGTAGTTTAGTAGCTGGCATTAGTCAAGTTAATTGGAAGCCCCCAACTTTCAAATCATGCTACGTATATACACTGAATGCAAAGTGTTCTTTATTACAGCCATTAACTTTAAATAACAGGGTTTATTTAAAGTTTGGCATACTTTGGGGAAAAACATATTTATTTGTTGACTTCGTTCTCTAAGAGCAAGGACTGTACTTTATTAAAAGTCTCCATTTTTCCTCTCTTACTGTTTTCTATTTTCCTTATATACAGCTCACCCAGTGAATTTTAGTTCAATCAACTATGCGTAACCAGTTAGCCATAGCTCCATGTAACTCTGTAATCAACTCCATGCTTGAAGTAAAATTGTTTATTTTCATATACCTAATTCTTTCTTTAAGTCAAATCCATCCTGAGATGGATATATAATTTGAGCCTTGAGGGAATGCTGTGTCTTTAATATTTGCTGTCATTTAATATATTAGATTGAACTGACTGGACACTTTGTAGAGATGGCTTCAGCTTTCTTCTGGGACTGTTGTGGGTGAGTTAGGCCTGTTACTCTGGATTACTGCCAATGTGCAACGTGATTTCTTTGAATTTCATAGAGCTAGAACTAATACTGAATAACTTATGTGATATTGAAGAAACCTGATCCATAGTTTTTTTCAAAATTCTGTAGATGAGATAGATTTTTCCATCTGCAAATGCATTCATAATATCTTTGCAGGAAACAAAGGGATAATTTGATGCCTCATTTTACAGTTGAGAGAACCGTGATCTAACAAGGTTTTAAAAAAATAATATAGGATTGGGACTTCCCTGGCGGTCCGGTGCTTAGGACTTCGCTTTCCAATGCAGGGAGTGTGGGTTCGATCCCTGGTCAGGGAGCTAAGATCCCACATGCCTGGCAAAAAAACAAAACGTAAAACAAAAGCAATAATGTAATAAATTCAGTAAAGACTTTTTAAAAAATTGGTTAAAAAATAATATAGGATATAACATTCAGAAGGAAATAATTATGAATAAACAGTGAAGCGGATCAATACTCTTTGATACAGTGCTACTATTCTGCATGATAATTCAGTGGTGGATACAAGTCATTATATATTTGTCAAATCCCATAGAATGTACAACACAGAGTGAGCCCTAATGTAAACTCTGGAATTTGGGTGATGATGACGTGTCAGTGAAAGTTTACAGATGATAAGGAATGTCCCACTCTGGTGGAAGATACTGCTGAAGGGGGAGGTTGTAGGTGTATAGGGGGCAGGCTGTATATGGGAGCTCTCTCTACTTGCTGCTCAATTCTGCAGTGAACCTAAATCGGCTCTAAAAAACAAAGGCTATTACAAAAAAGGAAATAATTCCTATAATTATTCATAGTCCTTTGCCATCAATAGCTTCGGCTAAAATATAATTAACTTAAGTTCTTCAGGTCCTTTTTAAGTACAGCTGGAGGACCTGGTTATTTTGTGATGGTTAGTAAGCTTTTAACTTCTCTGGGCCTCCGTTTTCCCATCCATACAAGGGGAACGTAGCTTGAAGAGGTATGACATGTAAATAGGAAATAATACGCATGAAGTCATTTTGAATGCACATGGGAGGCATTTTTGAATATGTGATAGTGGTTTTAGTTGCTACCCTTTGGGGATAAACGTTTATTCTGAGATGCCTGTTGCTAATTTTCCTATCATTATCACAATTTATAATCCATTTATAAAATATTTAATATCTAACATTTTTATTCCAATGCATACTAATATATTAAAATAATCAGGTTTGGTATTTCTTATTGAGGCTGCAATATATTTAATTTTTTTTAATATCACAGTACCTCTGTTATCAATACAGAATGAAAGATATTACACTAAATCCCATACCTTCATGATATGTGGGTGTGGTGTGTGTGTGTGTGTGTGTGTGTGTGTGCGCGGTTAATGCCGAACTGTGAGTCCGACTTTCCTTTTAATACTAGTGGTAACAGCATGCTGATATATGAATACTGCCTTTGACACTGCTTGGTGGGGGGAGGAGAAAGCCGTGGTGTTATTACCGGCATACTCTGGAGTACCTGGATAAGGTTTCTGCCGTGCCGGGCATCCTTTCTTCCGCAACAGGGGCCCTCCTGAACTCATGAGAGCGTTACCCCTTCATTTCAAAGTGTCGCAAGCCAGTGGCCTCCGACCTGCTGTGCCCCGGGCTTGCCTCTTCAGCCTATGAAGCAGCATCACATTCCACCAGCACAGATGAGTAGAAGGCAAGAAATCACCTGATGAATGTTATAGACAGAATTGTGAACTGCAGACAATCATGTTGCACATTCCTCTTTGGCCAAAGTATCATAAAGGAAGAAGAGAGTGAAAGGAGTGGGAAGAAAACGCGGAAACCAAGGGTCGGGGTTGCCTCTCCTTCTACCGAGAAGAGGGGAGCAATGCTGTGCTTTCATTGGCAGTACTTTGCCCAGAGATGCAACCATGGACCCTGCAGAACGGAGTAAAAACCTGCGGGTTACTGGATTCGCACATCTCTCCTTGCAGTCTCTGGGACCTAGTGAGCTGTAGTCAGACAAGGGATGTGACCGTGCAAGGATGGTCAGGGACGGGCAGCACTGATGGCTCTAAGAGGGAGGAATGGTCCACAAGCCAAGGACTGTGGGCATCAGCGAGAAGCGGGGAGTAGCAAGGACACGGATCCGCGTCCAGAATGAGCACAGCCCTGCTGACACCTCAAGTGCAGCCCGGGAGACCTGTGTGGGACTTCTGACCTCCAGAAGTATAGAACATTCCTTTGTCTTATGCCACTACCTTTGTGGTTGGTAACTAGTTACAGCAGTGATAGAAAAGTAACACAGTGACCATCTCATTCATTAGTTCAAAAAACATTTTTGAGTGTTGGATAAATGAGACATGGCACCTACTCAATTACGTGGCACGGTAGGTGTTAAAATGGAAATGTGACCAGAATGCTGTGGGGTACAGAAAAGAGAGAGCCCTAAATCTGGATGGTGGGGAAAGCCTGGCTAGAGGGATTGAAGTTTTTATTTGGAGCATTAGAAAATTGCCAAGAGGAGAAAAAGAGAATGAATTTGTTTGTTTCCTGTGGTGCCAACATCTGGCACATGGTCTGCCGTGAACTAAGTGCTGTGTCATAATTGACTGAGTGGGTTAGGGCGGCCTGAGGCCACCCCGGACGTTCTTTCCAGCTCTCTCCCAGGACGTGTGTATCTTGGGGAACGATTTCTTCACGCATCCACAGCTTCTCACCCCATGTACCTGCATCTCCCCAGACCAAGGCCTTCTCTGGCTGCTAGAGCATTCCTGGCCTTTGCATGTGCTGGGGAGTAAGGTCCCTGGTGAACCCTAATCCGCAGTAACCCGCAGATAAAGAGGGGTAAGAGGTAGATGATTAATATTCCTTGTCCCAGGAGGAAGACGTTCTGAGACCTGTTCTTCAAGTCTTGCAGAGGTTCCCTGGGGGTTGAGCTTTGTCGTCCATGGCAGTTTCCCGCTCATCAGCATGTCACTTCCGCTCCTTTCCGACCTCGCCTCGTTGTTTCATCATGATTCTCGCAGTCACCTCCTGGATCAGCTGCTTGCCCTCAAACTATTTTTTATTACCGAAGTCTAGTTGGTTTATAATGTTTGTTAGTTTCAGGTCTACATCAAAGTGATTCATTTGTATATAATACTTTTTCAGATTCTTTCCAATTACAGGTTATCACGAGATACTGAATATAGCTCTCTGTGCTATCCAGTGGGTCCTTGTTGTTTATCTGTTTTATATATAGTGGTGTGTATCTGCTAATCCCAACCTCCTCATTTATCCCTGCCCCCCCTTTCCTCTTTGGTAACCATAAGTTTGTTCTCTAAGTCTGAGTCTGTTGCAGTAAGTTCATTTGTATCATTTTTTAAAGATTCCACATGTAAGTGACATATGATATTTGCTTTCTCTGTCTGATTTACTTCACTGAGTATGATCATCTCTAGGTACATCCATGTTGATGCAAATGGCATTATTTCATTCTTTTTTATGGCTGGGTAATGTTCCATTGTGTATATATGTACCACATCTTCTTTATCCATACATTGATGGGCATTTATGTTGCTTCTCTGTCTTGCCTATTGTAAATAGTGCTGCAGTGAACATTGGGGTGCATGGAAAAAATCCAAATAAGACCATCACTATACATTTTTCTAAC
This sequence comes from Lipotes vexillifer, assembly GCF_000442215.2. Lineage (NCBI taxonomy): Eukaryota > Metazoa > Chordata > Mammalia > Artiodactyla > Lipotidae > Lipotes > Lipotes vexillifer. Next base: position 2,614,503 of record NW_006775372.1, read on the forward strand.
ACATGAAGAATTGACACGTAGTGCTAAAATTTGGTGGTGATAATGATATTGTACTATTTTGCTTTCTGTCGTGCCTCTGAAACCTTATTCCTTTGTAACTTTCAATACCTGCAATGCTCTTATACTGCCAACATAACTTAAGAAAAATCTCAGGATTTAAAAAAAAAAATCATGAAGTCTTAGACACTGATGCTTCAGGACCCTTGACTGTGAGGGACTCAGGTACCATTAAAAAACAAAACCCCACCAGATTGTGCATTGGAAGTAAGTGTGTGCCAGTGGATTGTGTTGTATAGAACTCCTTGGCCTATTAACTCAACATGGAAACCCTTCTGTCCCTGAACGGAGAGCCTCAGCCTGAGTCAGGAAACTCAGTCAATCCACTGAGACCCTTGGACACTGCTCCACAGGGCCACCCATCCCAGGCAAGGAAAGGTCAGACTAGATGCCAAGACCCTGTTGATGGGTTGAATGATCCAGAAACCATCATTAAAGCATTATTCTTACAACCTGTTTATTACAAATAGAAAAAGCAATTGTTCTATGGGCTCCTGAAATAATTTTCAGTAATATTTAAAAAAAACTGCAAGGAACCTCAGAAAGTCATTTTCTATGTGTCTTTGCTACAAGGCAGAACTGTTTAACTCTTACAGGACAAATGGATATCCCTCAAATTCTTGAAGATTTATAGGGAGCAGCTTCCAGCAGCAACATTGTAATTTTGTTTTTGAATTTCAGTGAAAAGATGCTCAAATTTTATGACAATGCATATAAATGTACAAGATAATTTTTATATCATGCTAGTCTTTTTAAAATCCATATGCAATAATACGATTACTGTCTTTCATATTAATTTTACCCCTCCTGCACATTTTTCATGCTCTCTTGACTCATTCATAATATCTGGCATCCTGTGGAGGCAGAACCTTAATAAGAACCTAAAAATGCCCAATGGTGAATTTCAACCTTTGGAAGAATATTAGTCATTTTTCTATTTTCTGGCCGTACACAAGTTATATGATCCTCTTTGGTGTTGGTGGAATCTAAAACACTGTGTATTTGTATTCCTGTTTGAATACTGCATTTGAAAAACAGACTGGTGATTTGTATGCTTTTTTCCACTGTCTTAAAGAAATGATGTGATAAAAATGTTACCGTGTCAGAAAATGGCATAAGTTATCTTTGATGAGATCACTACATTTAGGATGCAGACCAATTATGCTATAGAAATTTCTATCGATTTTAATGACTAAAAAAGTATATTTTCACCTTTGGGAGCTTCCCTGATGGCACACTGGTTAAGAATCTGCCTGCCAATGCAGGGGACCTGGGTTCGAGCCCTGGTCCGGGAAGATCCCACATGCCGCGGAGCAACTAAGCCTGTGCGCCACAACTACTGAGCCCGCGTGCCACAACTACTGAAGCCCGTGTGCCTAGAGCCTGTGCTCCACAAGAGAAGCCACTGCAATGAGAAGCCCGTTCACCTCAACCAAGAGTAGTCCCCGCTTGTCACAACTAGAGAAAGCCCGTGCACAGCAACGAAGACCCAGTGCAGCCATAAATAAATAAATTTATTAAAAAACAAAACAAAACTTGTTTTCACCTCTGTTTTCTTATGGCTGATGGACATGGCTTAGCAATGATGACACAGAAGATCTTCCAGAAGCACCCCTGATCTTTGCTTTGTCCAAGTGGAGTGGGGAGTCACCTCCTTTGAGTCGTGATTGTGCTCCAACATTCAGTCCGTAACACTTAGTCTTTAATGAACTTTAGTCACTAAAACAAGACTCCAGCACCACTGTCAACAGGAAAAATGTCTCTCAGAAACCAAGCAACCATACATTCTGCATCTCATGTATCTGACCCCTCCTCTGGATGATAGCCACACAGCCACCGGCCTGCCTTCCCTGGGAGCCCAGTGGTTGCTCTGCTGAGCCGTTCCTTGCAGGGCTGATTCACTCTTCCTGATGGCATCGTCCTTCAGAAGTCCACACTGGTCATCCTGTGCCTTCTCCCTTGGTCCTTCTCAGACTTGTGCTTTGTAGGACCACAGGGGAGAGCTCTGAGCATGCTTCCTAATCCAGAAGTGAAGGGGGTTAACACCCCTGGGACGGCCCACAGTCCGTAGGGCCTGAATGCTGTTGTGTACAGTTGATCCTTGAACCACATGGGTTTGAAATGCACGGGTGCACTCATCCGTGGATTTTTTTCAATAATAAATACTACAGTATTACAGGATGCCCGGTTGGTTGAATCCAGGGATGCAGAACCTCGAGGATATGGAGGAACCATGGATACAGAGGGCCGACTGTAAAGTTGTATGCAAATTCTCCACCGCTTAGAGGGTCAGTGCCCTTAACCCCTGAGTTGTTTAGGGTCAACTGTAAATGCTCCACCTGAAGGTGAAATCCCCAAAGCATATCTATACAGACCTAAGCAGATAGGGGAGGATTAGCCCCATTTATCCACAACGCTTTCCATTCTTTACTCTGATTCCTGAGATCACCACCTAAATAAGCTACCTGCACAAAAGTTATTTTTTGAAGCTTTCTTTTGGGAGGAACCCAGGATGCCTATTTCTTCTTTCTTTCTTCCTTGTTTCTTTCCTTCCTTGCTTGCTTCCTTCATTCTGTCCCTCCCTCTCTCCTTCCTTCCTTCTTTCTTCTGTCCCCCTCTCTCTGTGTCTGTCTATCTATCTAATCTATTGTGTAATCTATCATTTTATCTAGTCTATCAACTACCATCAAACATGAAGAGATACAATGACTTCTAAAGAGTCATTTTAAAGGAATGTTTGTGTATTAAAGGCAACTTAACCTGAATCAGTAAAAGCAAATAATTTCTAATCAGTGATTCTTCTTTTAGTTGCTAAAGTTTATTAAAGACTAACTGTTATGGACTGAATGTGTACCCCAAATTCTTCTGTCTGTGAACCAGGAGGAGGGTCCCCACCGGAACCCGACCGTGCTCGTACTCTGATCTGACTTGCAGCCTCCAGAGCTGTGAGAAATAAATGTCTGTTGTTTCTAAACCACCCAGTATATGAGATTGTGTTACAGCAGCCTGAGCTAAGACCTGTATTTGAAGAAAGGTGACGTGGCATCTGTAACTGGAAACTTCGAGTAAGTTCAGGAACCAGAAAGTAAGTGATGGAGACTCCTTAAAATGTGTCTGATTGGAAATATTCCACGTGTCTGTTGTTTAAAGAAATGACACAAGTCAAGCAGGATGATCTGAAGTGCACTCTGTGCCCCACCTCACCTGGAAATCTGCTCCCTGGCCTGAGTGAGCTATGAGCAAACTCTTCCACAAAAACACAGCCCCATGTTACTTTCAGAACAATAGTGCTGTGACGTTCCTTGCTGCTTGTTTTTTCGGTTTTCAGTATATGCATCAGATAACTTATTTGATTTTTCATCAGATGATGAGTTCCCTATTACCTCTAGTATAAACATGGCTCCTCAGCCAAGTCCAAGTCCAGTTAGATCATCCTTGGCATCTTCCTGTATTCAGTGTTATGTCTCTAAGCTCATCAGAGAATAGCATCCAGTTCCATAGGATGAGCATATGTTCCTGGCTTGATCATCTGCTAGAACTTTGTCACTTCCGTCTAACAGTGATTGGGCAGGCAGCTCTTGTACATGAGGTCATTTAGCATAAGTCATGTCCAAGCAGTGGCCAGTAAACCTCCAGGGAATGAGATGGATGGAAGAGACTTTAGATTTGGAAATGGTTCCCCGCCCCGAGCTATTTCATCAAACCATTTGTTCAGCCTACACTGAGTGTCTTTGAAATAGATTGTCTCGAGTGGCTCTCAGAAGGTTATAAGCAGCTGTGGGCAACATTGTGTAACTCTCTCTCTCAATCAATGTGGACAGACACTAAGAAGAAGAAATGCTAGACGCTGGCAGAGTTTAAACATAAATGAGTTTATGTGTTTATGTGATTTACTTGATAATATAATGCAACGGATGATTTCCAGATCATGACTTTTAACTCTTTCCACATGCGTGGGCACTAGGTATGTCCAATATTTCAAGGAATCCTGCTGTGAATCTTCTTGTAAAGTAAAACGTCATTCTGTGAAGGAAGTTATCCATCTCTCTCGATAAACTTTGGTTTTGTTCTTCTCTATTTAATTTTTTTTAAGGAAGAGCCACTTCAGAAATTAATTTGATTTTAAGAAGCTCAAGCTTATTTTCCCTGTTGGAAGAATCACAGCTTTCAGCTTGCTATATATGGCAAAGAAACAAAAATCTCTACTTTTGTAAAGAGAGTGTAATTTGAAAGATGATTAAATTGATGATATTTCACCAGTCATCAGAGTAATGGAGCGTGTACGTACTCTCTCCCAACCATGCGCTATGAGCCTGCCATCATGCGTCCAGTTGGAAAATGTGCACGTGGATTTGCTTACATTTGAACACAAAGTTATCTGTGAAAATATACATGGTGATTGGCAGTGAACTCATAAATGCTAAGAACTTTTCCACGCAGAGTACAAAACTCATGCTGGAATTAGATGTATGGAAATGCTCGCATATGTCCTGCCAAACAGTATGCATTACAGGCAACATTTACTGGTTACCAGCATGGTGTGTAGAACGCACATACTTGGTTTGTGAAAATCAAAAGAGGGGAAGAGACCTGAATTGGCCAGCTGGCACAGATTATATTTAGAGCAAAATCTCTCTTGCTCATCAAAACTAAATAAACTCACAGCTCCTCAGTTAATTGTATCCATCAAGATCCAATCTAGTACTAGACTGAATAGAGAATACCCTTCACGGTTTTCTGAGATTTGTAGGTTGCTGAATTTTTAAAGAAATTCTGCATTTTTCAAATCTCTTTAGGGCTCTGCCTGAAGTGTTTCTCCTGAATTCAGTATTTCACTGTTCTTGTTTGGGATTTAAATTCCGTAGTTTCATTTGGAGTTCACAACCTTTCAAAGACTTTTGTCAGTGAATTAAAATAGCATAAAATCTGTCATTTTTCAAATATATGCATAGATATATATGTATTCTCCCTCGCCCTCACCTATTGATTTACACCTATATCTATATGCAAGTGTCTCTGCTCAGAGAAATACTTAAAACCAAATATTGGGTCAGTTGTATTTAAATGATTGCAAATGGCTTTATTTTAAGTGGAACTTAATCACATTACCCTCAGTAGAAATCTTGGTAGAACTCAGTTCAGTGGCGTGGGCTTCTGCGTAATATTGAGTCTAGGATGTAAGAATCGCCAGACCTAAACTTGACACTCACACTGCATGGCTTTTATACTTGCTGTCTACATTTTGTGCAACTTTGGACTTGCCAAAGTAGTAAAAAACCTCTCTCCCCTGTGTAAAGCTTTCAGGGACTTGCTGTCACCTACAGGGCAAACCTCAGGCATGTTGGCGTTGTGTAAAATTCTTGAGGATGAGGAAAGCTTACTGAGTGGTTTCTTTTCTCCACCAGCCCTGCTCCCATCCCCCGCCCCTTCCTGCCACGTCTCATATCAACTTTGCCTGAAGAATCCAAGAACTAGATGGCAATACCATACACGGGAAGCCTCCTGGGATGTGTTAATCAAGGTATTTCCTGTATCTGGAATCCTACTGCATTCTTCTCTTCTTGGCGAGACCCTACAAAACCCAGCTCAAAATCACCTGACCCTGTCACAGGAGCCTCTAAGCCGAGTCAGTCACTCCCCCCCTCTGTTTTCCCGTGACATCTCATTCATGAACAAGAAGATATGTCTGTTCCTGCTTAACAGCTCTTCATAGCAGGGCAAGAATTTCAGGTAGACTTACACCGGGGATCTATGTCTGCAGTTCTATTGTTTTTGCGTCATATCAACTGAATGATGTGGTTGATTGGATCATCCTGCTGCAAGCTGTACCAATGGGAAGAGCAGTGAAATTGTTACGGTGTTGACCTCTTGTATGGAGGTTTGCTCACCATGAAATAAGGCCCAGATAGATCGTAATCAAATGTCACAGCGTTGTCATATTTTAATTTCAGTTAGCATTGAAATGTAATGCAGTTGAATGTAATGCATTGAATGCATTATAGTGCATTGAGTGTAATGCAGTTGAAATGTAATGAAATCCAAAAAAGCTACATGCTATATTATAGGTTCAATTTTTTCCCAAAATATATATATAAAGCTATAAATATTCATCACTGGCAGGACTCTTCCAGGGGTGAATCGAGTGGGGCTTATCAGCAAAGGGCCAATGGGAGTGACCTGAGGGGCACACAGAACAGTCTCCACAAAGCGTACATTTTCCCTGTCTGGTGGGATCCCACCAACGTTTTTGAGGCTTTATGAGTGCATTCTTGCCTTTTTAGTAAAATTCACGTAGGCATTGTCAACTTATCAAACAGAGCCAGAAGCTGAAAGTGTGCGGGCCATTCAGGTACACTGAGACAAAAGGACTTTTCACTTTTTTTTTTTTAAAACCTGAACCAGGGCTTCCCTGGTGGCGCAGTGGTTGGGAGTCTGCCTGCCGATGCAGGGGACGCGGGTTCGTGCCCCGGTCCGGGAGGATCCCGCGTGCCGCGGAGCGGCTGGGCCTGTGAACCGTGGCTGCTGGGCCTGCGCGTCCGGAGCCTGTGCTCCGCAGCGGGAGAGGCCACGGCAGTGAGAGGCCCATGTACCGCAAAAAAACAAAACAAAACAAAGCAAAAAACCTGAACCAATTTTATAAACTGGCATAAAGCAGAGAACCCTGAAGTGGAGACCTACGACAGCAGAGCTGCTGAGGTTGAATTGGAAGGCCCACTCCACTGTGCGCATGCAGAGTATGGGGTGGGTGGGTGGTGGCTCTTGTGGCTGCTGGGCAAAATGGCGCCTCGCCGGCGCTCCTTTGGGTGGTCGTGGAGACTACGCTGTGCAACCCTATGCCTCCTTCGTATACAACGTGGAAAACCACCAACGCCAGACTCACTTCTTTATTTTACCTGAGGCAGAGGGAGTCAGGGAGTTGTCTAAGGCAGGCATCCTCAGAAAATGTTCTTGGGGACAGAGAGTGGAAAGAACTCTTATTATGTTATGTACAAAGCATGAAATAATACAGTATATAAACATGCAGGGATATCCACGGTATTAGAATTTCACGGGGTGTTTTTTGTTTTGTTTTGTATTTTTTCCCATACGTCCTTGTTGGTTATCTATTTTAAATGTAGAAGTGTGTACACGTCAATCCCAAACTCCCAATCTATACCTCCCCTCCACCCTTCGCCTTGCCGGTCACCATTAAGTCAGTGAGTCTGTTTCTGTTTTGTAAATAAGTTCATTTGTATCTTTTTTTTTTTTTTTAGATTCCACATATAAGCAATATCATATGATCTTGGTCTTTTTATGTCTGACTTACTTCACTTAGTATGATAATCTCTAGGTCCATCCATGTAGCTGCCAATGGCATGATTTCATTCTTTTTGATGGCTGAGAAAAGTTGCATCTTATACGTGTACCACATCTTTATGCATTCATCTGTCAGTGGACGTTTAGGTCGCTTCCACGTCTTGGCTATTGTAAACAGTGCTGCAGTGAACATTGGGGTGCGTGTATCCTTTTGAATCATGTTTTTCTCTGGATATATGCCCAGGAGTAGGATTGTAAGGCTAGTCAATCACGGGGTGTTGATTAGGAGAAAAACATTTCAAAAAACTCTTTGGAGGGTGATAATGGAAACAAGTTTCTTCGCTGGATAGAGTAGCGGATGCGGTAATGCTTGATGACGCAGAGGGTAAGATGCAGTGAGACTGCCAGCTGCTTGGAGAAGTTGGTTCGATGGAGATACAGAGAGAAGCGGTGTGCCTGGGGTCTCCTAGGATGAAAATGGAGCTCGTGGGTTGTGCACTTCTGAACTGACGCAGAGGAAGACACTTTGTCTTTCTCTAACGCTGCCGTCACACGTTACATCTTAAGGACCTTTTCCTATAACCGTTAAAGACAAGTTGACCACACCCTGTTGCTTTCCAGACATTTCTAATTAATGGAAACGAGTCTCATTTTTTTGTGAGAAAGTCTCGTTTTTCTTGTATTGAAAGATCCCGCCCGCTTGCAAGTTTGGGTCCAATACGGAGCGTCTCTTCTTCCCCCAGCCTGTGGCCGAGGGATCCACAGAGGGAAGGGTATAGGGTTTGACTCTTCCCTCTGCCTCCTTCTTTAAGAACCTTCATTTTGTTACCTGGAAGCCTTTGAGCCATGGGGCCGATAAAGTCTACATTGGAATGTAGAATTCTACAAAACAGAAGTGTCCAACTATACCCCCGCTAAGTAAACTTTTATTTAAAATTGTTCAGTCTAACATATAGGGTAAGGTTTTTTTTTTGGAATGAAAATAGAAGTGCAAAAATAAGTTAGGGTTCCATCCTAAAGTAGCCCAGCCTGCCTCTACATGGCATACAGAAGGTGGAAAGGTTTGGCATCTCTCATCTCGGAACTCTGGTTTACACACTTTCCTTTCTAGCCTGCCGGTCCCTAGGTCCTTCAGAACCCAGCTCCTCTCGGGTCTCTTTTGGGCCGTCTGCCCCTGGCAGTACCCAGCTTATTAACCCTCCCGTACTTGAAACAAAACTTTCCTTGGTAGGAACCCGCCCTCTCTGAGCCACCATTTATCTGTGATTTGCAAAACGGCACAGAGGATGTTTATATTTACTCATGGCTTCTTCCAGAAGCCACTGTGTTCCCAGGTTGGCAGGACTATCTCTGAGAGATGCTAAGTGGAAGCCTTCAATCCCAGTGAGAGGATGCCTGAGCAAGCAGTTTTAGGCATAGTGTCAGGGAGACATTGGGAGAGAGCTTTCCTTGGGAATCCTCAAATCCCATCACAGACTGGAACTTGAGCCTTTCTTTGTGTCGTCGGGTCCCAGGTGCACCATTTGGGTCATTTTTTTTCCTCCGTACCCCTCAGGTATTTTGTTTTGTTTCTTAATCTGACTCTAATTATTGCCTTTGTTGATTACGCAGCAGGGTGCAATTTTCTCCTGTGCAGATGGTTACTTGTTTATTTTGAAGACAGCAGCTTATTTATTTATTTATTTTTGGTAGCCTGAAAGACTCCCGAAAAAATAATGGCCCTTGCTCATATCTCCCTGCTGTAGAATAAAAGAGGGATGAGTTCAAGATTGTAGTTAAATAAAGCAGGGCTTCCATCATAGGTAAAGGTTCTCTAAAATGAAACCGTTCTCTTAGAGCAGTTTGATGTGGTTCTCTGAGATAAGAGATCTTTTTCTCTTCTGTGAATACAGCCAGTTATCCACGAAACAAAACATTCTTTGGTTCTGATTTACCATGTAGAGAACTGGCATGGCTGCTGCAGAATCCTTATACACCGTGGAAGTAATTAACTATCATGCGTTGCGTAATCCATCTCACTGTCAAGGCGGAGAAATCACTCTCGTTTCTGTTTCTTGATCTCTTGGTTGCAACACAATTGACACCATCTGAAATGTTCCATAAGCTTATTCCAGTTGAAACCTACCTGGCGAAATCACTCCTTGAATTAGCGGGATGGTTTTCAGAGACTAGAAGAGTAGACCTTTCCCAGTGGAGACCCGTCTCCACCAAGGGAGCCTATGAATCTCATTGGAGAGGGTCTGGGGGAATAAGATGATGCGTGTGTGCTCCTACTTCTTCTCAGTTATTTATTTCATAGCAGACTCTCTGTGTTTTGTATTTCTGCAAGTAAAGAAAGCCTGCCAAAACCTCTAATTTTGAGGAGATATAAATGAATTGTTACAGATGGAAAAAGGAAAACAGACATTTTCTTTAGGGAAAAAGACATTTTACTTCCAAATAAAAAGTGAGTCTCCTTTTTCTTATGAAAAAGAAAAAAAATATATATATATCAATGTAGACGCAACAGCCAAACTGCTGTCACCCACGTCACCCTTGGAGGACCCCTCCCAGGACTGTGCGTGTGGTCGCCACACAGCACGGAGTTCTCTGTGATTACCACAGAAGGGAGGGCCTGGCGAACCCTGACTATTCTCCTTGGAGTCCTCATAAATCAAATCCGGTTTCTCTAAGATCATGGCACGGGAGAGGCCATGCTCAAACAGACCTGATGGAATGCATGTTTTGCGAAATTGAACCACTGCAGCTTGAACATGTTCTAAAATGTACACGTTGAATTAGAATTGTTGAATTGTTCTAATTAGCAACCTGCCAAGCTTCGTTGTCGATGGGATAAATGGGTTATCTGGGTTTCCCTGAAGTTTTTATTTTTTTAAGGAGAGGTGTGTGTGTGTGTGTGTGTGTGTGTGTGTGTGTGTTCACTGTTATTCGATTTTTTAAGCTGTTCAATATTTATGGCAAAGGCCATTGCCTCCCTACTGCAAATGGTCCCCATCAGCAGACTCTCTGCTAATTAGAGGTCCTCTTCCAAGGGACTATTCAAAGAGGTAAATTTCCATTTGAAGGAAAAAGGTCTTCCAGGGATCTTGGTCAGAGACCTAAAAGCAGTGGATGTAAACTGCTGCTAAGTCTGTGTCCTTCTCCTGTCTTGCAGGTATTCTGGCACCAGCAGGGTTCTTCTCCTGCCCCGCTGTCTGGAAGATTTCACATTCCGGGCGCCTCGTCTTCCTCACCAACAACGATGTTTTGTGTCTTGATCCCAGTTGAAGAGCCTGGCACACAAGCAGCCTAGGCTATTCATTCCTGGAGCAATTTTACATATGCAAGACGGCAGCTAAGACTGATGTCTTCATCCCAGACGTGCTCGTTCACACACATTCCGGTACGTTCAAGCACTGAGATCGGTACAGTGAGCAGTAGGGTTTGAACACATGTTTCCGATCAGTAAGTCTGCTCTTGCCCACAGAGCTACCTCTTTGTGACAGTTCCATCATCCAAATGGCTATTTAATCGAATGATGTTTATTTCGTCCAACCGGAATTCTTCCAGTGGGCCAGTGATGGCATCACCCACCCACCCGGGTGGTGCTGTTGGCTGTCTGCTGGGGCAGGACCACTGCCAAGCCTGACACAGTCCCTCACACTGACTCCCAGACTCCCCAGCCAGCGACCCTGGACTGGCACCCCGTTGCAAAGGAAACCCTAGAGCTCTGACTTGTCACCGGCTGGAGATTTTGAGTAGACGTTATGCCCTCCGTGCCGGCGAGGCTTCACAGAGTTCTTGGACACTTTGGTTAAAGGTGCTAGAGAAATGCCCCTTTCATTTGCCAGCAAGATCGGGCTTATGCAAATGAATATTATTGAAGGTGTATCGTTGGGACCAGAAACAGCGTGGAGTGGAAGAGGTGGGGGCCGAGGATGAGTGAGTTGGGGAAAAACAGTTGTATTCGGTCCAGGAAGCAGGAGGCGGCTTTATGAAACAGGCAGGAGGTGTGCCAAAGACGGCCGTCTCCTGGGTATCGATGCTCAGACACAGGAGTACAAGAGAAGCCCTGGAGGGCAGAGGTGGGTGAAAACAACAGACGCTGTTGCATGATCTTACGCAGGGCTGGTTTTAGAAGACCTGGTACCTCACCCCGGCCTCTGTTGCTCAGAGTGGCAAAAAATAAAAGTCAAATCTAAAGCCTGACCCACATTTGGTATTTTTTCCCTTTCCAACCTATTTATAGTTTTTTAGTTATGTTTACTTTGCCATTTTCCTTTGTTCCAAGAACAATGTCACCTTTATTCTATTTAAATTGCATGTTAGAATTGAATACCAAAGATAAAACTCATAGGACCATGATAATAGTCTTAGGATCCCATTCACCTGAAGGTATAAATAGTAGGTCATCCACATTGATTTTCCATTATATCTTTACCTGTATTTGGGATCCCATTTTCAATAAATTTTCTTCTCTAAAAATTATCAGAAAATGTAATGTTTAATAAATTACCTACCATCCTGATGGAAGGTAATTTATTAAAATAAATCCTAGTTGGGAAATTCTCAGCTGAACTTTGGTGAATATTGTATAGAAAATATGTAGTTGATCCACGCAGAAGCTCACTGACTCATGATGTCTTTTGCTATGTTTACTTTTCTCTGAAATAATATTGTGAGAGGTACGGGAACACGGTGATTTGCTTTTTGTTGAATTGTCTACGTGAGGGATGGGAAAATAACTGCCATTTGGTAAGCACCTCTAATGCTGTGGGCTAGATGTAGTTCTAACCTGTTTGAGTCCTGTCAACAATACCAAAAATACAAGATGCAACTACTAGCTGGAATCTGAATCTTTCACTGGTTCCAAAATCCCTGTGCTCTACCTGCTCTGCAGGGCTCAGTATAGTTTCCTGTAAGGGGTCAGATGGTAAATACATTAGGCTTTATGAACTGTACGGTCCTTGTTTCAGCTACTCAGCTCTGCTGGGGTAGCGAGTAAGCATCCAGAGATATGTGACATGTAAGCAGCTAGGTGTGCCTGTGTTCCAGTAAAGCTTTATTTACAAAACTAGGTGGGGGCCTGTGTTTGCCCTAAGAGCCATCGTGAGCCATCCCCTACATGATACTATGATTTTTCTCCAGCAGCATACACATTTTTTCCCCTCTGATCTGTCCACATTTTCCATCTTCGCATCATGATGCTCTGTGGAGAGTGGCTCTTTCCCCCCGGCATTGCTGTTCCTTGTAAATCCCCAAATATGAAACCACTTTCATAAGTTTGTGCCACCACCATCCTTCATGGCAAGGTTAGTCTTAGGTCAGAAATGTATTATCGTGTTCCAGATGGTCTCTTAAACAGACTTCATTGTGGTTCTATTTGGCATGACCCTGGGAGAGATTAGAGAACTGGAGAGCTCATGAAAATGTGTGTTTATTGCAAACACAGGGTGAACGAGTCATGCTCAGGGGTCAGAACAGGAAGTGGCTACTGTTGGACGAAAGATTCTGCAGGAAAAGATGAAAGATGCTTCATGTCTCTGGGAGTGGAGAAAGAGAAAAGAGGCCAGTCTTTTCTGCAGCTGTCACGGTGAAAAGTTCCAGGTATGCAGCTCCTTTTGATGTGATGAAACACTGTTTTGTAAATTTACATAATTCAGGGAGGCATTCTGATTGGCCCTTTTCCTGCTCCTCTGTTTGGCATTTTGAGACTCAAGCTTTTGCAACAAGGTAAACCTCCTCCAGAATATCATGAAGTGGCCGACAAGACTCAGTGTGAAATGTTTGTCTGCATATCCCTGTTCCATCTCCAGTGGGAGGAGAATGTTCCTGTGGTCCATGATGCTGTAGACACCTAAGATTAAATATGCGGAGACCTAATAGTCAAATCAAATTTAGATTTGAAATCAAAAAGTCAAGGGAGAACAAAGTCCAATCACTTGTTTGTATCCAGAAGTGGAAGGTCTTGATGGATTCCGTAACTTTCCTTCAATTCATCTCTCCCAAGCAAACAATGTTGTTATTTCTTCCAATTTATTCATTTAGCTTTAACATCCACTGTTGGGAACCTAATGTTCTCTGTGGCACACAAGCTCCCGTTCATTAAATTTAGTTAGACTGCAATGACCCTAACGGTGACTATTTGGTGAGTGCTTGTCAAGTGCTGAGTGGTGCTTTGAAGATGTCCACGAATGATCTCATTAAACTTCTTTGTATAAATATGGGATGGGTGCTCTAATAACTATTGTACAAAAAATGCCAGTCAGTTGCTCAAAGTCACTGATTTGAATCAAAATAGTTGAACCTTGTGAACCCAGAGCTGTAAACTTGATATCATAGTCAAGAGAATTAGCTGCTTGGGTCATAAACCTTGGTGTATCAGGGAGCAGTGAAGACCAAGGGAAGCAAAGAGCTTCTGTGCTTCTGTTCCACCAGGTTGTCTTTGGATCAGAGAGTTGATTCTGAGGAGACTGAAGTCATTATGGGGAATTGTATCAGGTAGCTGTGGCTGTGTAACAAATTACCACACACTGAACAGCTTCAAACATGGTCCCAGTTTCTGTGGGTCAAGAGTCTGGGTGTGACTTGGCTGGGTCCTCTGCTTGGGTCTCACATGGTCAAGGTATCCGGTGGGGTGTGTTGTCATCTGGAAGCGTGACGAGGGAAGGATCCGCTTCTGAGCTCCCTCAGTTTGTGTGTGTGTGGGGGGGGAATCTAATTCCTTGTGGTTGTGGAGTTCATGGCAGAACTGAAAGGGAATACAGAAGGTTCAAGGTAACCTTGTGGTTGTGACTTCAGGAAGAAGCTGCCACTCTTTCAGTGAGCAAATGAACGGAAAAAGTCAGAAGTTAAAAGCGCAGTTTGGGGGTGAAAATATGAACACATAATGGGATCTATATCAATATGACTTACATAAACATGAAACCCACATAAAACGCTACACACTTCATAAAGACAGATGAGCAAATAACTCCTGTGAAACATATTACATAGTTTCCAACATTGGGGTGAGGAATGGTGATGAAAAGAAACACATGATAAAGAGCAGAGGATCTTTACGTGGACCAGTGGTGATGATGCTCTGTGATCTGACCAGTGCGGAATATAATTCACCCGTCCTTCCCCACCGGAGACTCAAAAGGGGAGAAGGGGCTGTGTTTTAAAGTATTAGTTAACATATTTTCCCAAAAAGGTCATTAAAATAAAAGTAAAGAGACAAAAATCTTCCCCTGTTGATAGGCTTGAACAGTTAAAATAGACTTGTTTTGGTGACGCAAATCATGGTTATATGGAATATCGCCGACCGTCACCCAAATCATTATTCTATGGAATATTGCCGACCGTGACCCAAATCATTGTTCTATGGAATATTGCCGACCGTGACCCAAATCATTGTTCTGTGGAGTATTGCCGACCGTATGTACTCCCCAGCCCAGCCAGACAGCCAAGTGCTTCTCAGGGCTGGATGGTTCCTTTGTACATGATTAACTGTGCTCTTTCTTCCATGCTGATGCTATCACGATTCCTTTGCTGTTAGTCTGGGCCGGAAAGGGCACAGAGAAGCAATTTTCCTTATAAAACTGAGAGTTACAAAAAATGAATATGTGTTGGCAAGTGTTGAGAGGAACTTCTCATCAGAAACCCCAGGCTTGGAAACCAAGTTCTGTGTCCAGGCTTTATCGTCCTCACACGTTAAAGTCATTGCAAGTACATTTGTTGATGCATTTGTTATGTGTAATGAGGCTCCTCTCCTTCCACCGTAAAGGGGAAAACAAATGAAGCAAAAGCGAACTTTGTCAGAATCCCAATTTGGTGATCAGTACATTCTTCAAGCAGACACTCAGGCTTCTCGTTTTCAGCCAGCCCTGACTTCCTAGGCTCTCTGTGATGTTGAGTCAAGCATCTTCATGAGCCTGTGACCTCATCACCAGAAAAGATTCAGTAAAGGGAGTGAAGAATTCTTGGCTGTGTTTTTCTTTCCTAACAGAAGCTCAGAAGCGATGAGTCTGTTTGAACTGCTCTGAATCCTTTCTGTGTGGAACTCTCAGGAAATGCTGTAGCCGTGTCTCATCATTAATGATGTTTTGGAAACCCAGCTCCGTTTGAACTCCTGGGTCTTCAAAAATGATTGCTTTACCACAGTGACTCCTGTACTAAGTCTAGATGTAAATTAAACAGGAGTTCCCCAATTTAATGTCTGGAAACTAACTGGAGGCCTGCAGAAGCCACATTAAATCTTCCAAACAACTTGTTTATTGCACTGAGTGTTTTGATCTGAGGTTGAAGGGGAAGTGTGGATGGAGAGTGGTAGATTTAATCAACAAAAGTAAATGGAGGGTAAAGATAGTTTCATTACCAGTAAGACAGACTCTTCTTTTGGTATTTCAGGTCAGACATTTAGTTCAAGGTGAGAGAAAAATGTCAACATCCCTTTTTTTATTTTCCTCTGAGAAAACAGAGAATAGAGTGTTCTTGGCACATTCAACAAAAACTAAGATGAAAGATGAAAGGTCCTCTCTCCAGATAATGTAGTCTTTTTTTAAAATTTTGATTGTTTTGTTCATTATGGATTTTTTTTTTTTTTGCATCTATTTTTATTTATTTGGCCATGCCACACGGCATGCAGGACCTTAGTTCCCCGACCAGGGATCAAAACCATGCCCCCTGCAGTGGAAGCGTGGAGTCTTAACCACTGGACCACTAGGGAAGTCCCCAGATAATGTAGTCTTTAGTGGGATGATTCCTATGAAAGCAAATAAAACCAAAATGGTAAGTACTCAGTGCAGGTGTATTTAAGGTGAAGAGAAAACATACGAGGATATACAGTCACAGAGGAATTCACGTACAGCTGTGTTTTGTGGGTTTTGTTTTTTAAATTTTATTGGAGCATATACTTGAGTTACAATGTGGTGTGAGCTTCAGGCGTACAACGAAGTGACTTAGTTATACGTATACGTATATTCCTTCTTTTTTAGATTCTTGTCTCATATAGATTATCACGGAATATTGGGCAGAGTTCCCTGTGCTACACAGTAGATCCCCATCGGTCATCTGTCTTATATATAGTACTGTGTGTTCATCCCAGCTCCTGAATAATACCCGCACCCCACGTTTCCCCTTTGGTAGTCGTAAGTTCGTTTTCAACATCTATAAGTCTGCTTCTGTTTTGTAAATAAGTTCATTTGTATCTTTTTTTTAAACATTAGATTCCACATAGAAGTGACGTCATATGGTATTTGTCTTTCTCTCTCTGACTTACTTCACTCAGTATGATCATCTCTAGGTCCATAAGAGAGAGTTTTAAGCTAAGCCTTAAGTAGAAGGAGTTGGCCCGGGAAATGCGTCTTAAGATGGCGGGAGACATATGTGCAGTGTCCGTGGGAACGGGTCTAGGACCGGAGACTTTGAGATAACTAAGTATGCCCACGGCACAAAACACATGGGCAGGCGCACAGCAAGCAGGAGGAGGACTTGAGCGGACAGTTCATGAAAGATACGCTACACCATGAAAACCCACGTGGACTTCATCCTTGCTGACATAGGCAACCTCTGAGGACGAGTTGTCAGCCAGAGACTAGCACAGCCATATTCGCATACTCGAGTAGCTGTTCTGTTAACAGTACAGTGGATGGACTAGGAAAAGAGATGGAAGGCCTTGGTAGCCTGGGGGAGCAGAAAGGAGACGACTGCAAGTGCCGTGCACGTGTGGGGACAGAGGAATGAAGAGGCTCGTCCAGTGCAGCCTCTGAACATCCCCACAGAGGCACATGTTCAGAAGGTCTGGTTCACTAGGGTGCTGACCGGTAGGATTTGGTGTGTACCGTGGTTTGGTAGGATTTGGTGTGGTCCTCTTACCCTTGGTTTCTCTTGCCAAGGTTTCAGTTACCTGCCGTCATCCAAGGTCGACAAATGTTAATTGGGAAAGTCCAGAAATAAAGAAGTCATGAGTTTGAAATTGCATGCCGCTCTGTGTGGGGAAACGTCTCACTATCCCGCTCCTTCCCGGCCAGGAATCATCCCTGTCTTCAGTGAATCCCCGTTAGTGACTTTGTAGGTGCCTCAGTTATCAGGTTGAGTGTCATGGCAGTGCTCGTGTTCGAGGAACCCTTATTTTACTTTATAATGGCCCCAAAGCACAAGAGTAGTGATGCAGGTGATTCACACATGCCAAAGAGCATCCATGAACTGCCTCCTTTCAGCAAAACGGTGGATGTTCTCAATAAAGAAAAAAATACGCTGAGCTTTTGCTAAGATCAACAGCAAGAAGTAATCTTTTGTCTGTGAAATTGTCAAGAAGGAAAAAGAAATTTGTGCTCGTTTTGCTCTTGTCCCTCAGACTACAGAAGTGACGGCCGCTGCGCACGACAAGTGCTTAGTTAGGCTGGAAAAGCCATTCAGTTTGTACAGTAAGGTATTCTGAGAGAGAGCGAGACCTCACTCACATAACTTTTATTGCAATATATTGTAATTGTTCTATTTTATTATTACTTATTGTTGTTAATCTCTGTGCCTAATTTATAAATTAAACTTTATCATAGGTGTGTATGTACAGGTGTGTACCTATAGGGTTTGGTGCTATCCATGGTTTCAGGCATCCACTGTGATTATTACAGCGTATCCCTTGTGGACGGGGGCACTACGTCATGAACACGACAGCCACTAGAAATGCTTGCAAGTCCATGGTTTAGGCCAGAGATTGTCCCGAGACTAAGGTATTGTGACCTTTCCTCAGCTTGGCCCAAGCAGGGAACACAGGAAGGGTGGCACCTGTGGGGAAGCGGGTAGAAGTGAAGGAATCAGCCAGGGGTAGGATTTACTGAATGTGAGACCTCTGTTGGGGTTTCAGGTAGAGGTGCCTTGTTGATAACTTGAAATGTGGATCTAGAAATCAGAATAAAGTCATAAATAAATTTAGAAGTCAGTCATGTATAAGAAGGCGTTAGACACAGCTGTGGGCTTACCCACGAATTGGGTAGGACGAGGAGAACAGAAGAGCAGTGGGGACATCCACCTTTAAAGGCTGGTGACGGGAAGTAGGCTGCACATCCCCACAGAGAAGGAGTCGTCGGAGGGAAGGAAGTGAACACGGTGGGACAGCAGAAACCCACGGGGCTTGGAAAGAATGGATGCGTCCTGACCAAGTACAGTAGACTCTGGCGAGATTACTTTATTCCAGCCTTCTGCTCACACACTTGTTTCTTTTGGTAGGAAGTATACTTGTGATGCCATCACCAATCTTTCCATAAACTCTGGCCTCTGATGTGAAAAGGATGACTTCACTTTTCCTGACCCTGACTCCTTAGAATCCACCAATGCTTGTCCCTCTCATCAGAGCCTCAGTATTGCCAGTCAGAGGTACTTTGGTGTTCAAATCATAGTTTCTGCTGTGCTTAAAAAGTCAACCAGGTTGTCAGTGGTCTTCTGTACACTGCATGCTCTGTTTGACCTCTCACATTAAATTTTGAGCTGATGTAGTTTCACATTCACAAGAGAAATGTATGGATAGGCAAAGAAACAGACCATCAGTCATCTGCACTTTTTGCAAATGATTGATGGAAAAATAATTCTTCAGGGTATTATGCTTAGTGAAATAAGTAAGACAGAGAAAGACAAATATTATATGTTTTTACTTATATGTGGAAGCTAAAAAATAAAGCAAAGGAACAAATATAACAAAACAGGAACAGACTCACAGATACAGATAACAAATTAGTGGTTATCACACGGGGAGGGACAAGATGGGTGAAGGGGATTGAAAGGTCCAAACTGCTAGGTATAAAATAAATAAGTTACAAGGATGTAATGTACAGCACAGGGAATATAGCCAATATTTTATTATAACTTTATATGGAGTAATCTGTAAAACTATCAAATCACTATGTGGTACTCCTGCAGC
This sequence comes from Lipotes vexillifer, assembly GCF_000442215.2. NCBI lineage: Eukaryota > Metazoa > Chordata > Mammalia > Artiodactyla > Lipotidae > Lipotes > Lipotes vexillifer. The sequence goes on from NW_006775372.1 coordinate 2,633,734, forward strand.
TAATGTAATATTTGAGTAAAGTATACTTTAATAAAAAATAGTAATTCTTGAGACCTATGCCCAGCCAGGTTTTGGACCAGGCAGAAAGGACAGAGGCATGGACGAGCTAGTCTTAATCCAGCCCTCATCGAATTATTGTCTCCATTTATCTAGTTTAGAATCCTGGGAGGAACACTGATCTAGTTTGGGTTTTCTCACCAGCAGAGCCCAAAGCAAGGATTGTCGTACGAGTAACTTTCTGCAGAGGTAACCTCAAATTTGTGGTAAGACATTTGAGTCCCTGACACTTGCTTTACCAGCTTAGGTTGGGCAGGTGATGCTCTGCCTTCTAGTTCCAGCTTTCACACTGTAAATAGTGTCCTTTGTGCTGTCTGGTTAGTGCCATGTTATGGAACTTTGTGCCTTATCTGAGTGGTTTTCCTGTTGAAAATGACCCCCAAATGTAGTGCTGACGTGCTGTCTAAAGCCTGGTAGGTGAACGGAAAAGTGAGACGCAAAAAAGGGTCCCATAAAGGGTGAGTTATTGAGTACGTTATGTTGAGTCCCTCAAGGGATTACTCTGAGAGTATTCGCAGTACACGCCTGCAGGAGCGCCCTGAGGTGGGAATCAAACCAGAGTGTTTGTGCAGCACCTGTGTGGGGAATGGGAGTGAAGGACCTGTGTCCTCTGTTGGGAACAAAGACATTTTCCTCTGTCCTTCCAGGCTCTTCTGTCTTGTGTAAGAATTAAATTGACCTGAGACAGATCAACAGGAGAAAAATCAAAATTTAATACCATGTATACGTGGGAGAGACCCAGGAAAACTGAGTCACTCGCCAAAATGGCAGAACCCCTCCGCTTAAATACCGTCTTCAGTCAAGACAGAAGAGCCTGCTGGGGCAGTGGTTTGAGACCTCAAAGGGAAGGAGGGCAGTTCCCATGGAGACGGAGAAGCAGGTGTTTGCTGGGCCTGCAGAGACAGGGGGACACAGAGAGGGATTGTAACAGGCAGACCTTGCTGGGTTCCTCCCCACCTACACACCCGGTTCACAGTATCGTTATCTAGGGTGACGGCTCCCTTCCTGGGGCAGGTCCTCTGTCTACATTCCTCGTGCAGTTAGGGGAAGGTCAGACGTTCTTCTTGAGTCTTTCAGGCCTTGATTGTTCTTGGCTAGAAATAATCCTCATGCCAAAGAGGCAAAGCTTTGGGGGTGGACAGCTTTGCTCCCCTACGCAATCTAGAAGGAGTGAGTTTAGTGCGTGTCCAGTGGAGTTAGACAGACCTGGCTTCCCGTGCAGCCGTGCCGCTGGCTGGTGTGGGGCACTGGGAAAATTCCTCGCCTTCTCTCAGCCCGATGTTCCTCATCTGCAGATTGGGGCTGTAAAGGAGAACTCAGTTAATGCCTTCATACGCCGTGGTCGGTTCCTTGCCTGGCACATGGAAGCAGTAAAAGTTTTCTTTAATGGTTAATATGATTACCTGTTCCTTCCATTGAAATCTCACTATCATCCCCTTCTCATTAATGTTTTAACTGTTTCCTCATTCCTTGGAATCTTTCACAAACATTTTTCTCTTCTTCCTACCACTACTCCCGTTTACCTTCCTAACTCGTGACTAGTGTACGTTTCCAAAAGGATGATCAGAGCAAACAGAGAGGTGGAAAGGTCAAAGAAACGGTGCACAGAAAAGATATGCCTGCATCCTAAAACCCCACTGAAAGCTAAGCATGATGAATAAAAATAGACCCACCGTATGCCTCACCGTGAAATTTCTGAGCACCAAGAAGAAAGAAAACATAGCTTTAATCTGATTCAGAATTTTGTGCCTGCACTAAAATTTACATGTAACCCCCAAATCAGTGCTCACAGTTCTTTCACAGGCATTGGTGGACGTGCACACGGTGGTGAAAGATTTGTGTCACCAGACACACACTTGCCCAGCTGGGTCAGGCAAGACACACTATGTCGTCTTGTTTCAGCTGCCACACTGTAAACATGAGCCTGCACTTGTGGTCTACTTAGTGCCCTGTTTTGGCATCCTTGTGGTTTATTTCAGTGATTTTGCTTTTTACAGTGGCTCCATGTGTAGTGCTATAGTGCTATCTGATGTCCCTAAGCGCAAGAAGCCTGTGGTACACATTATGGAGAAAATGCATGTGCTCCATAGACTTCGTTCAGGCATGACTTACACTGCTATGAGTCCAGTGTTAAGGAATGAACAATATATGGTAAATAAGGTGCCTTTCCAAAGAAACACAGAATAAACAAGATCACACCTGTATTGATCAGTTGATGAAATGTTGTGACCAGAGGCTCTCAGGAACCTAACCCTGTGTTTCTCCCCTCGTAAGCGGCATTCGGTATCTGCAAGTTCATTGCTCGTGAAGGGTTCGTAGCCCATCAGTACCAGAATCAATGGCACGTGTGTTTTTTTTTTTTTTTTTTTTTTTCGTTTTGGTTTTTTCTTTGATCCCTTAAACCCCCAGCCACCACTGTTACCGGGACCAAGAAGCCTTCCAGACCCTCCAGTCTGGTCTGAGGGCCCCCGTCCATGCTGGTTTTCTGCCACTGCACTGTTCAGTGCCGTCATCTGTGCCAACAGCCTCTGCTACAGAGTGAGCAGATGAATGGAAGAATGGACATATCATTCCCTTGAGAGCCAATCATTCAAAATGGTTGAAGTTTTTTGGGTACTTTTTTATTGTGGTAAAAAACATATAATGAAATTTGAGATTTTAACTGTTGTTACGTGTACAAATTCAATGACATTAATTGCATTCACAGCATTGTGCATCTATCACCACCATCGTCTCCTGCGCCGGCAGGCGGACTCTCAAGCACTGCGCCACCAGGGAAGCCCGGCACGTGTGTTTTAAATCCAGACAGGACACAAAGCAAAGCAGAACAACTCAGAAAACGTACAACAGAATCAAAGCCAAACTTTGCATACGCAAGACTTGCTCTCAAAACACGATGGCACAGTACCTGCGCTGTTCTGAACGAAAACGATTTTCAAACTATACTGTGGTACCCGCTGAGGTAGTAGGACGGAATAATGAATTGCTGTTGAACCCAAGTTTGTGTGCCTGATGCACAGTAAGGCCAAACAAGCGCACCTGTCAGAGTTGGGAGCAGAGGCAGGATTGTTGCAGGGCCAAGCAAGGAGAATGGGTGGCTTGGGCTCACAAGACCTGAGCTCCCTGATAGTTTTGGGGGAAGAGTTTTTATAGGCAACGTTTGCGGGGAGGGCTGCAGGGTGTGAAACCTTCCTCTGATGGGCAGGTGGGGAGGTAACTGGGTGGTGTTCTGGGAATCTCAAGTCGTCAGCCTTCGGGTTCCAGTGAGTCTGGGGTCCATGTGCTTGTGCTCAGCCTGAAGTCACCATCCTCCACCTGGGTGGGGGCCTTTTTTCCTGTGGAAGAACTCAGAGATACATTGTTACGTGTGTCCTTTGAGGAGGAACCAGGACCCTGCTTTATTGCTGCACTGTTGTTTCTTGACGGCTCCTCCCTTGTTTCTGCATTCCCTCCCTTCCCTAATTAGTTACCTGCCCTTTGGAACTCAGGGAAGGTTTAGGAGGTGGGAGCCTTTTTCCTGCAAACAAGAAATGGGGACCTGGATAGGCTTTTGTACCCGGGAGGGCCCCTCAGGGCCCTGCTTGGTTTCAGTCTCCTCTTGTCTTTGATGTCCCTCCCCTTGGTCTTGAGGGGAGCAGTTATTAGTCAAGACAGGGAATACAGTTTTGGATCGAGAGGTTAATCATAGACTCAGCAGAGGAGCTCAGGTCTAGGGGGATGGGTTTGAGAATCCTAAGTTGGCTTTAGAATTGTGTGCCCAAATTCACGGATACTTCCATTCAAAAGGTGGAGCCTGGTCCCCTCCCCTGGGCTGGGCTTAGTGACTTGCTTCATAATTAACCCAACAAAGCAGAAGTGATGGTGTGTGAGTCCTGAATCTAGGTTATCTAGCAGCATTGCATATTTCATCTTGGTCTTTTTGAGTCTGTTGGGTCACTCGCTTTGGGGGAGACCAGCTGCCCCGTGAAGAGGCGTCCCCCTGTGGTGAGGAACTACCACCTTCTGCCCGCAGCCAGCAAGGAACCGAGGTCTCCTGTTGCTTGCCGTCTTAGACGCGGATCCTCCGGCAGAGTCAAGCCTCCAGGTGACTGCAGCCCTGGCCAGTGGCTTAAATGCAGTTTCATTAGAGACCCTGAGCAAAAACCACCCAGCTAGGCGACCTCCACATTTTGACCTTCAGACACTGTGTGAGAGAAATGATTATTGTTTAAGCTGCTCAGACTTGGGGGTTATTTGTTATGTTGTTATGTAATGATAGATACCACCTTCCACTAATCCTTTCCAAGTATGGGCTTCAATAAAATGACCAAATCAGGAAAAGGGAAGCTTTGTAACCTAAGAAACTTAAACACAGAAGAGTGGTGCACGTTAATGTCCGTAACAAGCAGCTGTGTTTGGAGCAGAAGGCTGCGGTCTCTGGAGCGAGAACTGTAGTTTATGGAAAGAAAAAATATCCTGTATCCTTTTGTGTATGATCAGGAAACATGGGAGAGTTTTAAAATACGATAAATACACAGAAATTAAGAAGAAAAGGAAGATAGTTATGAACCTAAGAATGTAAGATACATTCTACAAGAAAATACCATATGATAAAAAAATTGTCTGGGGCAGAAGTAATATTTATAATGCTGACGTTTATCACGTTTACTGATTTTTCAGTGCCTAGAATTAACCTACCTATTAGGCACAGAAAATACAATTATAGTTCCAGAAATAATCATGGCCGATATCAGTAGTGGTGGGATTCAAGCAAAGGAGAGGTGATAGGACTTCTTGGGGGGGCGGGGAGTGGGGGAAGGTTAGGGAAAATTTACATCCGTATCTGCTGAAGTGGTGGTCATAAGCCACCCTCTATATGGATTTGGGTAGCGGCCAAAATTTAAAATTATATAACTAAAGAGTTACTAAAATGATTGATTTAACTAAATCGTGAGGATTATGGGAGAGGAGAGGGTATAATATCAATATAAGGAAGCTAGAAAAGCTGAAAGTTAATAGTCTGTCTCTCAAGATAATACATCAAGAAAAACAGCTATACACACAAGCTTAGAGTTAGCGAGACAGAATCACAGGTTAATTAAAATCCTGATTTTGCGACAGTATTTGTTCCTTGGAGTGACGTACATAATGGTAGGTGCAGGGAAAGGGGATGTTTTTTTTTATCATGAGCAGGATTACTTTACCAAGTAATTTTTTTAAAAAAGACATATCCTGGTTCCTGGTACGGCAGTTGTGTTAGATTAAAGATCATTAATTTCTTCAGTTTGTCAAAAACAGTATGTAAACAAATAATTTTACTCTAGGTTGAACCCAGTTGAAGATTTCCTTCCCTAGATTCATGAGGCTCTAAGAAATAGTAGTAATCTTTTGTTTGTGCAATTTATATCATTATACCTGTAACCACTTGAAGGAATTAAACCATTTATCAAAATGTACATTTTCCAACATAATTCATAAGCTGACATTTCAGTGTTGCAATTCCCATACTTTCATTTTATCTTAGAAATGTAACATATGTTTTACTCCCTCAGTCAGTTTTTAATGATGTTATCTTTTTATAGTTCTTCAATGTGTGCAATACAGTAAATGCTATAGGCACCTAGTTTAGAGATGTGTTTGCTTCCAGCAAGTTAAAAAGCCCAGTTAGAACATGCCTTTCAAAGGGATTCTGTCAAACTCCGACGTGTGCAGTCTACCGGTACCAGCATTTACAGCTCACAGAGAATTCTCTTTTGAGGCCTGTTTTTTCTCAATTAATTTTTAAATGAAGCATTGGTTAGAAGTGACCTTAAATTATTAATGTGTGTGTTGGTTAGAAAAACACTTTTCGTGAGAGAAAGTCTCATTTTGATTGCATATCTAAGCAAACCTTAAAGAAACCCAATATTTTTATTCTTTGTTCCAAATCCCAAGGATGATCAAAGTCTGTAGGTGGAAAAAAAATGTTATTTTTAACAAAGATGAGAAGGAAAAACTGCTTTTCTTCGGGACTTCTTTAAATTTTGTATAGTAATTCTTATCCCTACAACTCATGCACCTTCTTTTTCTGATCCTGCTTTTTGCCTTCTCACTTAGGCTCCAGGGAGGCTCAGGCAAATTGTAACACCAGTAAGCCCATCACACACACGCACGCACACACACACACACACACACACACACACACACACACACACACACACACACTACGACCACATCTTGGCCATTACCTTGGAGAAGAAAATCATTGTATTCACATTCAAAAAACTTTGTCACTGTCTATACACTAGGGTATCATTCCAGCAAATACGTTTTAATAACTTCTGAGGGCTCTGAATTCTCTCCCACTTCTGGGCTTGGAAATATGTCCAATGACTTCTCGCTTGACCTCTTGTCATCAGTGACTTGGAGAGGAAGAAAATAGATGACTTTTTTTTCCAACTGATATGTCCGTTTCCCCCATTTTTCCATAAGTGCACATTGGCCACATAAAACATGGTGAATTTTAACCGTAACCTCAAATCTGTTGATAGGAGTCGGGGTAGTGACTCCAGGCTTTATTATCAGTGATGAGAAGAGAAACTCTAGACAGGGAAACGGAGTGAAGGAAGCCCCTGGAGATCTTGCACTGGTGCCTGGGAGTCTGCAGGATGCAAGCAATTTGCCCTTCTACCTCAAGAGGGCTCAGAGTTGTGTTATATTTAACTAAAGAGCATTGGGAAAACTTCAGTCTTTTAAGATTAAAACTCAAGGCTTTGAAATGATACATGCCTACATACTAAACTGGACATTTTGATGATAATCACCACTGTCATTATAAAAATGGTAAAATGGCAGTAATGGAAAATAGCTTTTTTTTTTTAGGTGTGGCAGTGGCTTTTAAAAAAATTGGTTTAAGTATAGTTGATTTACGATGCTGTGTTAATTTCTTCTGTACAGCAAAGTGACTCAGCTGTGCATACATATACACACATGTGTTTTTTTCATATTCTTTTCCATTATGGCTTGTCACAGGATACTGAATACAGTTCCCTCTGCTCTACAGTAGAACCTTGTTGTTTATCTGGAAAATGGCTTTTTAAGCATGAGACTGCCTGTGAAACTGTCTACTTGCTACTATTGTCTGTTGCCCCCCAAAACAAGGAAGGCGATGATAGTGTAGGACCTGCCTCCTGTGTGACAGGGAGTCAAGCATGCTGTTGCGCTCTGGGCACTGTACCACCATGCTGGCATCAGTGCCCCTACGGATGGTGAGCGTAGGGCCGGAAAGAACTGCGGTCAGCAGGTTTATGCAATCTCCATAAACTCTTCTTGCCAGTCTGTTTATTGGGGCTGATGACAGGGTTATGCGTCTGTTCACCAAGACCAGTGTCTCTGTAGCCATTGATATTTGAAGTCTGGTCCAATATAAGTTATGATATTAGGGTCTAGACAGCTCTCTGCATTTGGAGATCGTTATCCTCCTTCACATATCGATGCTCTTGAGCAAATTTACACAGGACCCATTGGGGTCTCAAGGGGAAAAAAATCTTGTGTCACTTGCTTGACTTATTTTTCTATCTATAATATATATAGTTATTAAAATAATACTGAAACAATCACATCTGCTAATTGCAATCATTTCTGTAATGTGTTTCAAAAAGTTAAAGCAATACGAAAGGTTGGGGTAAGCTCTAACTCAGGCTAAGCCAATGTGACCAGTTTTAATCTTACAAGGCTGAAGTTTTCCCCATGCTCTTTGGTTAAATGTAACACAACTCTGAGCCCCCTTGAGGTAGAAAGGCAAATTGCTTGCATTCTGCAGACTCCCAGGCACCAGTGCAAGATCTCCAGGGGCTTCCTTCCCTCCGTTTCCCTGTCTAGAGCTCCTCTTCTCATCGCTGATAATAAAGTCTGGAGTCACTACCCCCGCTCCTATCAAGAGAGCAGAGCCGTCTTCATCACGTTGGCGGACACGCATCCCCTGACGATGCGAGCAGCCCCACATCAGAGCTTACCCCAAATATGGGAGATGTGGAGGTGACCATGTATCTCATTTCAGCGTCCTTCAAGGACAGCCTTATCATCTGAAGTCACTCTCACTTTGACCCCAGTCCACACTGATTTATATCATAGAACCATCTGAAACTCTGGTGTTTTACAGAAATGGAACCTATTTTCCTCCTATAATTTAGACCCAATGGGTCAGAAGAAATAATTCTCCCTCTACCCTTCCAGGTTCGGGCTGAGAACCCCCTGTAATAAAAGACAAATGAATAGGAGAAAAACAAACAGAAGTTTAATAACATGTATACCTGCCATGTACAGGGGAGATACCCAGGCAAACTGAGAAACTCCCTGCAACGGCCCAAGCCACCCCCTTGAGTACCAGCTCCAGCTAAAGACAAAAGAAGGTGTTGGAGTGAAGAGAGCCAGGTAAGGGAGGGGACCAGGAAAAGCACAGTAAACAAGGGTAAGGTGGTTGTGCAAACTGGAGTCCTCGCCTTCTCGCTTGATAAGACTCTTGAGATTTAGAGGCATCCTTTTCTTCCTGGTACAGAAAGGAAGACAACCTTACAAATGGAGGTTTCCCTTGTAAATGCAAATGCCTCTTACAAAAGGGTAACTTCTTTTTCAGAGCTTCTCCTGTGTCTGCTGTTTCTTAAAAATGATCAGCCTCAAGATAATCCTCATGCCAAATAGGCGTATTTGGTGGTGTCATTTTCTCCCTTCAACCCATTAAGAGACTTGAGAAATCATTGCCTAAAACTCTTACTTCTAAGGAAAGATGATTCCAGAGAAATCGAGTAATGTGCCCTGGATATGCCGTGAATTACTGTTAGCACTGGGGCCAGACACCTCATGCTTTGCTGTTTCTGGTGCCAAAAGCTCAGCCTCTGTGCACCAGTGCTGAATTGAATCTCGGAGACAGAGTTCTGGGTTAAGTAGAAAAGAATAGCGTTATTGCCTTGCCAGGCAAAGGGTGACACAGCGGGCTCCTGCCCTCGAAACTGTGTGTCCCAACCCAGGAGGGCTTGGTGAGGAGTTTTATGGAGCAATGGTTCAAGGGCGGGGTTGCTGAGAAGATTAGGGTGTGTGCAGGGCCTGCACTCCTTTAATCTGGCCTCAGGTGGTCTCCTGATCTTCTCTGAAGGATGCTTCATCTTCCATTTGTTGGGGGTTTCAGCTTCCCTTCCCTGATTGGCAACTGTTTTAACCTGCCCTTTGGAACTCAGCGAAGGTCACGGAAGCTGAATAGGACCCACAGGGTCCTGCTCGACTTCATTTTCATAATGTGCCATTTCTCTTCTAGTAAACATTTTAAAATACATGTCCAACATCAAAGATCATGTTAAATATTTTTAACCAATAAACCAGAAGAGTGTCTGAGATATTAAAATTTTCTTTAACTATTAAAGATAAAATTCACTGAAAACGTTGTTCCATGAAAATGAAAGATTCTAAAAATATATGAGCATTTACATTTAAGTATGATTCTCTGTTGAAAAAGTATGGTCCTTAAGGTTCATTTCTATTCTGTTTTCCTTTTACTAGCCTCAGGGGGGAAAATACAATAGGTTCAGCAAAGCACAATGTTATGCTAAATGAATTTTATGTTTAGGGAATCTTAGTCTAAAAGAGGAATTTCAGCAGG
>NW_006775372.1:2643413-2672357 GCF_000442215.2 Lipotes vexillifer
GATGGTAAAAGCTTCAATTCTGATAAAGCAGAAGCAGTTGATGAGCTATCGTGACAGAAGAAACAATTCGCAATTCTGTCAAAGTCAATGAATTTCTGTACAGAATTTCTCACATAGCACGTTTCAGAGGGTCTCAGGGTAGAAAGTCAGACTCTTCCCTTGAAAAATCAATTATGTTCATCCAGACATAGCCATAAGCAACGTAAAGGAAAGAAAAAAAAACTTAAAAACTGTTTTATCCCTTAAACGTGAGGCTTATTCTTAAAAAGCTTGGAGATGTTTCCTGAAAATGACTTCTTTCTGAAATCTTTGTGAATTATTACCAAGATCAAAAGCCAATGAGGCTATTTCTCTCTTCTTTACGTAAGAGGTTTATCATTATCGAAGCTGCTTTTTAAAAAAATAGAATATCAGGAACAAAAGATAAATGTAAATTAGCCTCCTTTTCAAATAGTTTGTAAAGTTTTTTACAGTCTTATCAGTAATAGTTTCTAGCTCTTTTTGATTAGTACAAGGGTACAATATCAGTTTTGGTTTTTTTTTTTTTTTTTTTTTGCTAAAATACCCCAGGACCTCCTTCCTTTTTATTACCATTAACAAAACTCTATCAAAAAGAAAAAAATATATATATATTGTGAAAAATTTTTAAAGAGCAAAAGCTAAAATATAAAAGGAAATATAGAAAAAATAGCAAATATATCTGTCACAGCAGTACGTGTGAGTCCTCATCACAAGAAAAAAAATTTGTAACTATGTGGTGATGGATACTAAGTAGACTTATGGTGGTAACCTTTCTGCAGTATATACAAATATCAAATCATGATGTGCACCTGAAACTAATGTAATGTTATATGTCAATTAAAAAATAAATGTAAATGAGATAATTTATCTGCCTATTAAAAACAAAAGATTCTCACACTTAATACACACACGCACACGCACACAGACACACACACACACACACACACACACACACACACACAACTTAAAAAGATTACAGTGAGTAGAAATAGTAACCACCACCATATTCCATCACAAACAAGATGAGAGAAATAGAAAGTAAAAAAAGCACCCTGAAAATTTTAAGTATTTAAAATTTTAAGTAAAATAAATTACAATCTGTGCCTTAACTGTTGAGTGAAAGAGAAAAACTCAAAATGCAGAATTTATAGAAAATAAATTTGTTGTAGATAGCTACAACGTGCTCAGAAGAAACGGAATGACTTTCAGTAATTACGGAATAGGAAAACAATATGTGAAGAACATTCAACTGAAGTTGTTAGAAAAAGCAATTAAAAATAAAACTAATGCATTACCTCAATTTTGCTATGAACCTTAAACTACTCTAAAAAAAATTAAGTCTGAATTAAAAAATGAAAAATAATAAAACTAATAAAGTACAAAAATGAAATTAAACATTAGAAAGCAGACAAATGATGAAACATAAATCCAGTACTGACTCTTGGTGAAAATGAGTAAAACAAAGTCAATAGATGATACAGTTTAAAAGTTGGTGATACCACAAATCCAAAATTTGAAATAAAATTAAAGAAATAACAGAGCTTAAACAAATTACAGAAGGACTCATTTTGCTCTATTCTGTGGAAATAAATTTGAAAACTTTATAAGAACAGATATTTTCTAAATACAATGCAGAAGTATTCTGATAAAATTTATTACACAAAAAGACGAAATGATGAATGTTTCTGAAGAATTTCTCCTATGAAACTCAATGCAATCTGTATTTTTCAAATAAAACAGGTAAACAAGAAAGCACATATAGACAATAACTGACAATGTGTCTGTGTTGGTTGATTGATGTCAACATACTGCCATTTTTTCAGTTGAGAAACAGGGATTGGAAACTGCTCAAAGCCAAGCACTGTGTCAGGCAGTGAAGGTTCAGTGGTTATAAGACTGAGACCCTGTTCTTGAGGGGCTCATAGCCTAGTGTTGGAGAAGCATCAAATAAATGATGATACACATGTGGGCACGTGTGCACACGCACACACACACGCACACGCACACTGTGGCACTAACAACACTGCAAAGAAGAAAAAGTCCAGGACTCTACGAACATTTTATAGCTGGACTTACAGTTGGGAAAACAGATCTAGCCAGAACATTCAAGGAGGGTTTTCCTGGACATTAAGACCCCTGAAGCAGTATCTGGATCTAAGGGACACCATGACTGGAAAGCCCTGGACAGGAAAGACAACTTATTTAAGAATAAAAAAGTTTATGGGGACTTCCCTGGTGGCACAGTGGTTAAGAATCCACCTGCCAGTGCAGGGGACACCAGTTCGAGCCCTGGTCCGGGAAGATCCCACATGCTGCAAAGCAACAAAGCCCGTGCACCACAACTGCTGAGCCCACGTGCCACAACTACTGAAGCTTGCGCCCCTGGAGCCCGTGCTCTGCATCAAGAGAAGCCACTGCGATGAGAAGCCTGTGCAGCACAACAAAGAGTAGCCCCCGCTCGCTGCTACTAGAGAAAGCCCACACATAGCAACGAAGACCCAACGCAGCCAAAAGTAAATAAATAAACTTACTAAAAGAATTAAAAAGTTTATCGAGGGTCTCCCTCCCTCCCTCTCCTCTGTCCTCCATTCAGCCCAACCCAACCATTATGAATAACTACTTTTTTTAGTTTCTTTATGCAAATGTAAACAAACACTACTGTCTATCCATATCCACATATAAAGATCTGATGCTTCTGTTTTGTACAGATGCATAGTGTTTCACTGTGTAGCTTATGGTAGTTTACTTAGCAAGTCCTGTTTGGTGAACACTTACTTCCAGTCGTTTTGCAAATTCCAAATATGGCCTAGATCTAGCCACACGATGGAGTATAGCAAATCAGATGTTGATGACAGCTAGTATGAAAAGTAACGTCATCTGTTTTTCTGTGTCTCTAGTTAGATGTGAGAGAGCAGTATTGTCCATCAGCAGCTTTGTGTTTTGAACCTATGTGTGAACTTTTTTCTTCTATTCATGAGTACCACTGTTGAACTCTCTACAACTTTTCAGCATGTGTCAGTTCTCCCTCAACCACAAAAATGGTGGTAAAATGAAAACACAAATAAAGCTATGCTAATCCATCCGTGTTTGACATGGAGTTTGTTATTAATAAATGCCTTTGATGATTTTTAAATCCTTGCCAGCTGTATAGGAATCATTGAGGGTGTGAAGCATGTAACAGCGCTTCAGCTCTCAAGCAAACTGAATTTTATTACTGGTGTGTAAATTTCTCTCACTTGTTATTTTTAGATAATATCCTGAAGCAAATTAACACATGTAGACCTATCTCAATCCAATTTAGAAATAGGAAACATCCATATTCCACACTTTCTGTTGAAGTCTGAGTTACTAATTTGTACTCATCTGCCTCTCTGAATTTCTTAAGATCTGGGCCGAGATGAAGCATCCTTAGATATATTTAATCCCAGGGTTATCCCACCTGAGTACAACAGTATGGGTGTACCTGTTGTCTGTTATGGATGTCATTTTGATCAAGCCTGTTCCACTGTGATCACTGTGTTCCCTTATTCTATTAGTTATTCAATGTTTGAAACCACCCTGTGTATTAGAACTCATTTTTTGTGCCTGTGTTCTCATATAAGCCTTGTGAACTGGGCCAGGTATACCCTCTGAGTCCAGAATAAATAAAGATTTGGCAGTGCAAGTACCCTGAGTAACTGAGACAGGAAAGTCTGTTGGGAACTCACTGACGCATCAGAGGCAACTATTTACATAGTGATGTCCATTTTGACCAAACGGAGGAAGTTTATCATCCAAAAACTGTAACTTAGTGGCCCCCATAAAACTGATTTATGAGATATAAATCTATTCATACCCATTGTTAAACCCAGGCCGTAACATAACTGGAATTAGGAAGGTTACGTTTTTGTGAAAGAAAGCTCTCCAGCTTGAGTTTTATTCAAAACAAATGGTGTAGGTCAGTGCAAAGCTTTCTTAGGGATTGTTTCTCCCTGTGCCAGCCCCACGGAAGAGCCAAATTCCCCCAAACACAAGCAAACTTCAGTTGAAATTTATACTCACTCCACCATCATGAATCTGCTTTTCAGAATAAATAGTATCAGATTAAAATGATTGATACCCTAATTCTTTTGTAATTGCTTCTAAATGTTTACATCCAATAAGTACAGAAAGCCTACTAACTTCAAAAGTTTTTCATAATGTGACAAACCGGGTAGTATGCCGTCTTAGAATTAGAGATTGGCTCTAGAAACATTTCGAGAGCAGAGGAAATGTTGACCCTAGATTGAATCTTTCATTCTCCACTGTCTCTAAGACTTTGGGAAAAGTTCCAAAAGTTAAAGGAAAGCAGAAATAACAATATGCAACGTACTATTACACGTATATATTGCATCTCTTCCAACATTAGGAATTATATCCATCACTGTCGTCTGTATTTGTGGGTCATAGCATGAAGTGGATGGATCCAGACAGACTTGCGTTCAGGTCTTAGCTCTCCCCATCACCAAATGATTGAGTTCAGGCAGGCAGTCGGATCCCTTGAGCCGTGGGTTCCTCGGCTGCACAATGAAGACACGTGGGGTTTAAAATAAACATCATGCATCACGCCTTGAACAAGGTTTAGACGCCACACAAGTATCTTCTATGTTGACTGATTTCTCTTGACTGCCATAAAATACATAATGAATTCTTTCTTTCCCCTTTGCCCTTTGATTTATTATTTCTAATTCAGGTTTCTTTTTGAAATGTATTTGGGGCAACATTTAAGACACATGGCAATGTACTACATCTGAAAAATCTCGGATAAAGCCTCCACATTAATCAAGAGATGAGCAGTAATTATGAGAGAAACGTAAGGGCAAAATAAGCTACTGGAGGGCAGCTGAAAAGTTCACTTGGAGCTCCCACGAGTGATGGCAAGGCAGAGAAACACGAGGAATTGAAGGTGCTTGTTTTCTCATGAGATGATGCCACCTGTACCCCGGAAGACACCAACGTAGTCCTGGGTCTCAGTGGTGTTTATGGCACATACTTTTATATAAACTGTGAAGAGAGAAGATTGTCAGCGATAGCTCTTCCGAAACACAGTGTAATTCTGACTTCCAGTGGCCCTTGAGACAGAAGGTCTCGGTGCTGCAGGAGTTCATCGTTGGCTCTGGTTCTGGGAAGGTGACACACTGTGCCCTGGCGTGGGTTACTCGTCTCCTGTGTGAGGGGCCTTCTCCCTGACCCCACTGGAGCTGGATCCCCCCCTTGGCAGCCTTGACTAGCCAGCAGAGAGGGGTTAACGTCCCTGAAGCAACCCTCAGGGGTGAAGCGACCCTTGGCGGAAAAATTCTGAATTTTCTTGAGTGTTCAGTTGCAAGATACCCATGATGAGGACCTTTTCTCGGTCCTCTCCTTTATTTGTTCAACGTTCTCACTTCCTCAGCGATGCTTTCTAGCATCCTTTTCCGAATCAACTACCTTCCCTTAAGTCCTGGACTCTGCGTCTCCTTTGGGAGAATCCAAACTAAGATTTCATTAAAGGTCAAAAGCACGTTGATAAATTGTACCTTTGTGCAGGGTTTTCTGTGGGGAAATGAGATAACCAATAGAGCACAGTCCACAGCAGCTGGGTCGTGAACCGCTGTTACAGGAATACAGTTTAGACAATCTCAGGTAATGAAGAGATAGTATGCACAATCTCCCCGCATAATGTGGTTAAATAAATCAAACGCATGTCCGGCGTTCTAGAGAAGCGAATAGAAATTGAACAAACAGGCATGAGAGTGGCTTGAGGGATGCTGGTAATTTTCCAGTTTTTTTGACTTGCCTGTGTCCACTTTGTGAAATTCGTCTGTGAATGTACATCATCATTCATTGTGAAATTCATGTTTGCAGTTTTCTGTATTATGTCACACTTCAGTAGAAAGGTTACCTTTAACTAAAGTTATGTAGAAAGCTATCCAAAGTGAAGATTTCTGGCACAGGTGTAACATTCAGACGTGCTGTGTTCCTCTTTTGTAAAAGAGAATAATTCCTCTCTCGTAGGACTATGGTGAGACATCAGTGATACGGGTAGAGTTTTCAGCCCCTGGTTGGCCCAAGTAGGAACTCAGTCAATAGACAGCTTGCCCCTGTTTTTTCAAAGGACATCTCATTCATTTCCTCTCAGTAGCAGGAAAGTAGGTGGCATGGTAATAATTGAGCTTGAAACGTAAAGATCCTGGCATATGTTCTTAACCTGGCTGATGGATGCCCAGTGTTCCAACAAGTAAACTTCAGTTTGGCTTAAAGGAGTCCTTGAGTTAAACCAGGGTTCAATGAAGGCTGGTAGTGAAAACCTCACGATTTTGCCGACAGGAAATACCAACATCTGTATACATGCCCCGTATCTTCTTCTGCTGTTGAGGGGCACTTGGGTTGTTTCCATGACCTGGCTCTTGTGAACAGTGCTGCTGTGAACACAGGGGTACATGGATCTTTCTGAATTAAAGTTTTGTCCACGTATATGCCCAGGAGTGGGATTGCTGGATCATACGGCAGCTCTGCTTTTAGGGTTTTGAGGACTCTCCATACTGTTCTCCATAGCAACCGCACCAACTTACAGGGAATATCAATTCTTAATTTCCCAGTTCCAGATAGGAAAGCCGAGGCCTAGCTGATTTAACTAGTTTACCTTGGGTTACCTAGCCAAGACTCTTGAGTTGGGATTTGAAACGAGGGACTCTCTCTCCAGCAGCCAAACTCTTAACCGCTGTGCAAGACCAGAGGGCCTTCCAGGATTCAGCAAGTGGGCCAAACGTGAAAACACGTGCATGGCAGTGCATGCTTAATGATCCCTCTCCTGGGGAGCAGTGTTCGCTGACCATCCATCTGTTTCTGCTTACAGGATTTGGGATTTTCCATTTTAAAATGGTTTCAAAACATTTTATTTGTATGCAGTTTAGTTATTTGCTTAAAGTATCCCTCATAGTATTTTCCCTGTGAAGCAAGCAGCGTAGTTTTACAGAGGTGGTCTAAATACCTTTACCCATAAAAGCAACAGAATTTAGTTCTGTCCCTCATTGGGATCTGGTTAATTTTTTTTCCTACGTAAACTCGTGATGAACGTGGGAGATGGGTGGAATCTTCCCTCCGTTTTTCTACCTCACTATTCTTGTTGTTCATCCAAAAGGAAAAAACCACATCATCTTCTCTGAGATGCGTCCCCGCCTGAGTGGTCCTCAAATCTCCTCTTGCCATTTCCTTTTGCCATTTGGGTAGCCAAGGGTGTATTGGGCTTAAGTCATCCTGGGACAGAAGCTTTGGAGACAGGGCTGTCATGAAAACACGAGGAAGGGAACAGAATCCTTTGTACCGAATCCCTATAATTTTAAGACATCATTTCACCTTTTGTGAAACAGTGTTTCTCAGCATTTTTGGCTTGTGTTTGCTTGTCTGGGACGGATGAAATGTGGAGCTCGTGGTGGGGATTATTCTCTGTATCTCATAGACAGTTATTTTCTTGGTCCGCTCACTGTATCCTCTTAGCATCCTACACAGTAGAGTTTCAGGTTTGGCTGATTGCTGTGTTATTTACTTATTCATTCTTTCTTTCGTTCATTTATTTAGTTTTATTTTTTGGCTAAAAAAATTTGTTAAAATGTTAACTAACATATCTACCTTTAGTCTGATTACTGATTTCTCTGGTAAAGGGAAATAAGTTCTCTTATAGTAAGAAATCTCACTCATGCTTTCAACCTCATAAAGTGGTGACTGTTGTATTTGGTTGGTTGGGTACAGTTTCAGAGTTTGCTGGTGTGTGATGTACACTGTTTAACAGTTAAACCGTGGACCTCTGTTCCCCACGGAGTATATCACTTCAAAAAAAAGTCACTACCTTGGAAATGTGACTCTTAAGAAAATTTCTAATTTCAAACAAACTTTTCTCTAGCTACAAGGAGGATAAACAAGGTGAAATAAAAATGCAAGCAAAAGATAATTTGTAACATGTCTATTTCACTTTTCCATGAATTTATAATTTATGCTAGATGTGGCCATGCATGAAATGTACATTAGATCCACTGTACATGGACATGAAATGTTTAACAGTAAAGTCCCATTTCTGTGCAAGGAGGAATATTTTCAATTACATGACACAAAAACTACCATGGATTTAATTTTTTCTTGTGATGAAGAAAAAGGTGGGCTTGGCAGATAGAAAGTTGAGGAAGGGCTCTGGAGCAGAGGGAAGCCCAGCTTGGACTAAGCCAGCAAAGGAGAGGACAGAGAACAGGGGACAGGGAGCAAGAGATGTGAGAATACATGGCGCTTCCTTAGCAGTGAGCACTCAGAATGTGAGGAGAGAGCAGGCACAGGTCCCCCTGGGTCACTGCCTCCCCTGAAAGAATCTAAATGAGATTTAAAATGGGAAACAGTGCGATTTTCTTGTAACACTGGTGGGAGGTAGGAGTCTAATTAGGAGATGAATATAAAGCAAGTAAACCTGTATTTAGTGCTTTAAGAAATACTGCATTGTTCCGGATTGAATCATATCACCCCAAATATGCACGGGTACCCGGACCTGTGGACGCGATCTCACTTGGAAACAAGATCTTTACTGATGGAATCAGTTGAAGATGAGGTCATGCTGGGTGAGAGTGGTGAGAGTCAAATCCAATGACTGGTGTCCTTATAAAGAAAGTGTCAACACGGGCAAAGACACGTGGACACACGGAGAACGCCGTGCGGCAGCAGTGACGCATCTACGAGCCAGGGAACATCAAGGACTGAGGGCAACCATAAGAATCTAGAAGAGGCAAAGAGGGATCGTCCTCTGGGGCCTTCAGACAGAGCGGGGCCCTGCCCACTCTTTGATCTCAGACTTCAGGCCTCCAGGCTATGAGAGAAAAACAAAAAAGATCCCTGTTGGCTAAGCTGCCCAGTGTGTGGTAGTTACAGCCGCCCCGGCGAAACTAATACAAGGACAGAGAGGTTTCCATTCTTATGTGTGTAACAGGAACAGTTAACGTCAAAAGCGTAGGGCCCGGACTTGTCTGCCATCCTTCGTGGTCCCTCGTCCTGTTGGCTCGCGTGGTATGTGGCGCACAGTTCCTTCATGAAACGCCATATCCACACGCTGTCAGGATGGTGAGCGCCTCCCATTGAGAAGCCTTTCCGTTTGATTCCATTCCATTAGCTCTGCTGGGGAGCCCATCGCCTCCTGAATTCAATGAGGTGATAGAGTCAGCGAGAGCCAGTATGAGTCCAGGTTGTATTCTGGGACGAAGCCTGTTTTTTTCAAATGTGACATTAATCCCCATCCAGCGCTTTTTAGGCAATACCCAGTATCACGGTGACCGGGACATATCGTAGTGGCGAGGATGCATGGTTTGGAATTTTTGAAAACTGAGTTGACAAGGTGGCCTGTATGGAGGCAAGAAAGGCCCGTGACCTCAGCCTTCTCATCTGGGCCATAGGGTAAAATCTACCCCCCGCAGAGTTGTTTTTCGGGACCCCTGCAGTTGGGTTTGTCATCCCCCAGCTGAGAGCCTGGGGGCATAGGAAGCCCTCAGCACCCGTAAATTTGCTCACTTCACCTCCGCCCCGCTGCTGCTGGTGGGGAGATGCTTAAGGTGAGTCTGCTTACGGAGGCAACAGTGTTAACAGTTTTCCCGCTGAAAGGTGGATTCGTTTCCCAGGGCTGCCGGCAGATACTACCACTGACTGGGTGGCCTAAACAACAGAACTGTGTTCCCTCTCAGTTCCAGAGGCCACAAGTCCAGAATTAGGGTGTCGGTGTGGCCAGGGTCCCTCTGAAGGCTCTAGGGCAGAGGTGTCCCCTGCCTCTTTCTCCTCGCTTCCGATGTTCCCTGTGACGCTGACACCCTTTGTCCTGTGGTCACATCACCCCCGTCTCTGCCTGCATCATCATGTGGCCTCCTTCCCTGCGTGCGGCTCTGTGTTCACCCCTCTTATGAAGGAGACCGGTTACTGGGGCTAGGGTCCACCCGAATTCAGTATAAACTCATCTTAGTTGATCTGATTACATCTGCCAAGACACTGTTTCCAAATACCGGCACCTTCTGAGGTTCTGGGTGGACGTGAGTTTGCGGGTACAGTATTCAAGCCAGCACAGTCCAGCACGTTCCCGGCGGGATGAGAAGAGTGTGGCTTTGGGACGTGTTCATATCATGCGGCAGATCTCTGTGCCTTTTGTTGGTAGAAGGCACTAGGTTTTGTCTGTCTGTCTGCTTGAGGCTGTGTTTGTGTGTGTATTAGGGGAAGCCCCTGAGGGTCAGGAAGCTGATTAGCTCTGCCGCGTTCAGGATGCTGTACAATCCTTGAAGGAGATGTTGCTGCCTCAGTCCCTCAACTGGCGTGTTCTTATTACTCAGATTTCACCCTCTTGTTGTTAGAGAAAATGTCGGTGTCCACACGCAGTGTTGTGTGGCTGCCCTGCTACACCTGGGGCCTGGAGGATGCACTCACACAGCCCTCTGGCCTCGTCAGCGTGCCTCTCAGGTGTGGTGTCTGCTGCACACAGGCTCCCCAAAGGTGCCCTCTCTTTGGGTTTCCAGCTTTGCTTCCTCTTCTGCCTCCATCACTGCCCCCTCCCCAGCTGGATGCTGTCCTGTGTGCCCCTTCTGCTCAGACCCAGGAGGCCCCTGTTACCTGCCAGTGGCGAGGCCGCCCGGGCCTGTGTGCTGTGAACCCCGCAGTCTAACGTGGGACCCTCGCGTGGAAGCACCCACTCCATTGCTCCCATCTCCTGCTTGTGCGTATGACTCTGGGGCACTTCCGTGCTGTAAGACCCCTACTCTCGGAGGGGAGAGCGCACATCGGAGAAAGATGCCCTTTGGAGAGATCAGCACTGACATCAAACGATGGGCAGC
The DNA here is from genome assembly GCF_000442215.2 of Lipotes vexillifer. NCBI lineage: Eukaryota > Metazoa > Chordata > Mammalia > Artiodactyla > Lipotidae > Lipotes > Lipotes vexillifer. The sequence goes on from NW_006775372.1 coordinate 2,654,273, forward strand.
AACCGTTCCCTCTTCATTTTTGTACATCTACTCCACATATTAGAACCTCAGCTGGTGCTTGTGAAATGAATGCGTATGCGGCCAAAAAGCACGTCTGAGATTTTAGCCAAGCCACTGCTGTCATCCTGGTTTTCTCCCTGCATCTCTCTGTGTTTTATATTGACCCCTCCCTGAGCCTGGGGAGTAAGGTTATCTCCACTCTCTGCATGTTTCGTGGAGAAATGAGCAGAAATCCTGCAAGAAGGAAGCACATCAGTACATATAGTACATGTCACAAACCTAACCTTTGCAGCTGGATGGTCTTCAGAGAAAAGGTGCACGTGACCATGTAGATCCCTAAACCCAGTGATGCTGGAGCCATTTGTATTAGCGATACTTGCGGGGAATACACGTGTACCCGCGTGTGTGCACATAGCTATGCGTTGTTAACCATCCACATTGGGACATTTTATTAATTACTGTGGAACAACAAGTGTAAATTGGAATCATCCTGAGGGAAAAGGCTGCCATCACTCTCACTCTGAGAGAGATGGTTATCCCATGAATTGTGCATCATGGTGATGGTCGAATCCATAGTACACGAGGTTTTCCAGCTTGGGCCACTCGTGAGAGGGTCTCACTCCCTGCCTTCTCCCGTCCTTCCTGTCACCACCGTCATGCAACCATCCAAGCCGTTGTCCATTCTCCTCGTGGCTCAGACACAAATGAGTGTTTTCCTGGCCGCTTGCCGATCCATCTCCATCCTCCAGTGGAAAGGTCTTCGTACGATGCAGATCTGCTTATGTGCTTCCCCTCCCCAGGCCTTCACAGGGATCCAGAGGCTTCCGGAGCCAAGCGGTAGCTTTCTTTCCTTGAGAAACATTTTACCGAAAGGTAATATAGAAAGAGCACACATTACGAGCAGAAAGCTCTGGGAAGCCTGATACCCTGAACACAACGTGTATTGCCTTCCCGAGATCAGGAGACCCACATTCCACTGAAACCCCTCGCTTTCTCTTCCAAACTCTCTCCCCCTCTGTAAACGTCAACCCCTGCCTCAGGATGAGTGACTCCCCGTCAGCCCGTGTGGTCCAGCCTTACCCACCAACATAACCAAACCCCCTGAGGTTCTCTCCTTCTGCTGTTGAATGCCTCCAGACCCTCCCGCGTGCCCCTCCCCCCTGCCTGGGACACTGTGCCCTCACTTCTCTGCCCGGCTCCTTTGTTTCAAAGCCATCTTGAGGGCCACCTGGGCCAAGGGTTCTCTCTGGTTCCCCAGACTGGTTCCCCTGCCCTGCCTCTCTGCACAGCCCTCTCTGCATCCCTGCAGCTCTTTGTGCCATCATTCTTGGTCTATTTCTTTGAGGACAGGGTTTATGTCTTTTCTGTTAACCTCCAGCATCTAACAGTATGAAGAATAGTACAGAGAAGTGTGTGTGTGTGTGTGTGTGTGTGTGTGTGTTCAACAAGCATTTATGTATCACCTTCTATATTTATATAGAACTCTCTATATATATGAATATATGAATATAGGATGTGATACATAAATACTTGTTCAGGAAATCAGTGAACAAATGAATAACTGAATGGAGTTCACAGTCGTGACGCTCTGTATCACCATAACATGCCAGCAGGATGAGTGTAAAGCACCATATCCAAGCTGTGCTCCTCTTCTCGTATTTACACACTGGGCAAGAGTGTTGGGAACTCTCTATATAAACAAATAGCCGAGCTGGAAAGTGACTAATGTCTCAGCATATGCCGAGTGATGGGACTTCTTCATTTCAAGAGACCACACAGGACCCCAGAAGCAGGTGGGGTCACTAATATGCAGCGTCCGTGTGCCACATCCTTGTTGGACATGAAGGGCTGCCTGCAGATGACCACCTGGAATCCCTGCTGCTGCCCCTCCCCCTCCCCCTCCCCTCCCCCACCCGGTAACCATAAGTTATTCTCTAAGTCTGTGAGTCTGTTTCTGTTTTGTAAATAAGTTCGTTTGTATCATTTCTTTTTAGATTCCTCATGTAAGCGATATCATACGATATTTCTTTCTCTGACTTAATTCACTCAGTATGACAAAAGTAAAAATAGAGCTATGAATGATCCTGAAACCCTGTACCCTTTAGCTACCACCCTCAATCCCCATCCCCAGGCAACCACTACTTTCTGTATCCATAGATTTGTCTATCCTGAATATTTCATATAAATGGGTTCATATAATATGTGATCTTTTGTGACTGACTTCTTCCACTTAGCATAATGTTTTCAAGATCCATGTGTGTTGTAGCATCAGTAGTTTATTCCTTTTAATTGTCAAATATCCCACTATATGAATATACCTGCCACATTTTGTTTATCCATCAGTTGATGGACATTTGGATGGTTTCTACTTTTTGGCTATCATGAATAATACTGTCCCTCCCCTCCTCCCTCCTCTCCCCTCCCCTGGCTCCACCCCATGGCACGTGCGACCAGATCCTAACCCGAGCGTTCGGTTTCTGGGAGTATCTCAGGGCATCCCCTGCCTAGGATTGAGTTGATAGGTTGATTATATTCAAGGACCGAGGTAAACAAGGATTGGAAGCAACCCACCCCCTTATACAGCTAATGTGTCTCCAGTGCACACTACTTGCCGGGCAGGGTGGACCTTGGTAAGCCAAGGACTCATCGTGTCTGCTCTCCTTGTGCTCGCAGCTCAGCGGGAGTCAAAACGTAGTTATTTCAACAAATACACAAGTACAGAATGGGATAAAGCCAATAGTTGAAGGGGAAGGAGGCAGGAGCTATGCTAATAGTTAGAGGGAGAGCATTCCAGGTAGGCCTGCAGCATATATATGGGTGCATGCATGGGCACTAAAGCGCGAGTCGTTTTATATATTTTATTTCCAGCAAAGGAAAGCCCGGTTGTTCAGTTAAAGGCAGGTGGGCCAGAAGCAAACCAGCTTCAATTCCTTATTTATTTGCGTGTACCCATTCATTCCACCCCATATTGTAATTTTCTCTTATCTACATTGATATATTCTTAAGGAATGTGAGCAGAACAAACACATGTGCACAAAAGGTTTCTCTCCTGTGTCTTTGTCTTTTTAACTGAAAGTTGAACTAATTTTCAAGTTTCTTTCCACCCATAAAAGTGTACGCTACGGGTTCCAGCCTCAATGTAGTCCAGGAGAAGAGAACAAATACTCCCTGTAAACCTTCTGTATGTCGGCACAGGAATTGGTGACTTACATGGGATTTGTCAAACTAGCCCCAGACATAACTGTTCATTCAAAATTCCCAACAAGCTAAGCTGTGTTTGTTTGACAGAGACGTAGTTTGTCTTGAAACAAACAAACAAACTGTGCATATGCAAGATTCTCAGGAAGGCAGGAGGTTCATTCTCACCTCTTTTATTTCCCTGTGCTTGAATAATGGGTATTCTGATTTGATATGCTTGTTTGCTGTAATAGTAAATCATGTAATGTGTAAATCTAGCATAAATTAAGGTCGTCCGGGAATTAAGAATATGTTACCTGAGGAGTATGACTGTGTTCCGATTTCTCAAAGCCATGCAGTACATCCTCCAGAATACTTTAGGCTTAGATGGATCATCAAATTGATATACTCTTCTAAATGCATGAGATTACGTTCGTAAATTTAATTTTTTTTTTTTAAAAAATCGTCTTTGGCATTTAAAACAACTAAAACTTTTGAGAGCCGTAATTCTGAGTTGTCACCAGCCTCTCCACACACGACCCGCCTCTCTGCCAAACCCTGCAGACAAACTTAGTGATGTGCGGCGAATCACAGCACCGATCTTCTCATTGGCGGACTTATTCCTGCCTTTCAGTCATCTCTCTCATCCCTCAGCGTGGATGCAGCTCAGGGAGATCCCGAGCTTTCTGCGGGGGACATGGGGGCTGCGCCAGTGCCGCAGAAAGTGTGGGCGCGCACCCATGATTCATCCCCGGGAGGCCCGTCCTGCCCGGCAAACATCCACGCGCTGTAGCTCGTTCCCACGCCTCAGACAAGGCGGTGAAAACACGGTTTATTTTTCTGCGGACCAAAATCATCTCCCGGGCGATGCAGGCTGCAGTTTTTTGTACCTTCGATGTCTAAGCCTCCAACCTGGGGAAATATGGAAGATGTTGGTGGACTCCAAGGTATGAAATCACTTTAGTTTCACAGAGAGAAAAGAGGTCCTGGCAATACAAGAGTCTTTCATCACAGGAAAGATGTGTGTGATAAATACTGCGTCATGGGGGGGTTAAACACAAATGAGAAACCGAGCTGCATCGTGAGGCTCGGCGAGGAAAATACCACTTGGGGAAGCTGAATGAGGGTCAGGCTCCAGCCAGCAGCGCTCAGCAGCGCTCATTGTCAGGTTCTGGAGGACAGAGGAGGGGCGCCAGATTGTCACCTGGGAGGTCAGGTGCCGGTCCTGGCGTGACCGTCAGAAGGTCTCATGACATACCTGGAACTCAGCTGCATTATCCGGGCAATGAGTTGTCTCTTAGATGCTCCCCCTTCTGAGTTTCTGTGCCGTTCCTCTTCCCATAGCAAAGGTCTCCTTCTCGGGGAAGCCTTCTCTGGCCCGGAATTCAAGTCATCCTTCCATCAGGGCTCATCACGATGATGTTGTCGCTGGCTGTGGTCTCCTCTGCTCACCTTGACGTCTGCTGAGCGCTGCCCGGCGCCCACCACTGCCTAAAGAGGCACTAAATGAATTAGCGCTAACCAGAGCTGGGGCTATCTTTCTGTGCCACAGGCTGGGGTCCTGATGCACGATGGAGGACCTCCCCGCCACCCACACAAGACTCAGCCCTTCGGGAAGCGAGGCCAAGGGTCCCACAAGCCAGTGAGCTGAATCGAGGGTCAGGCCAGACCACCCAGCACCGTAATAACGTGTTTTCTCTCAACCAGGGTTCAGGCTGCTTCCCGTGAAGAGTCACTTCAGCTTTCCCATCTGCTGTTGATATTTATGTATGTTTATTGGTGCAGAAGGGCATTGTGGAAAATTCTCGGCAAAACCCCTTGAATAGGGCCTTGCTACTCAGCGTGTGGTCCTCGGACCGGCAGCACTCATCTCCCCTGGGCGCAGCTTAGAAATCTAGAACCCCATCCTCACCCCACCCCACCCCAGCGAAGCCGCGTCTGCATCGTGGCACCGTCTGTCTGCTCACCGCCCAGCCTGCAGCCACGTTCTGTGATCTCAGTCGTTTCAGGATCAGCTTTCATGACGTTCTCTGTCCAGCTGTCCCTTCTGTGTTGCTTGGATGAGAGTAACTGTATGCGGGGCGGGTGTGTAGACGTGCTGGCGCAGGGGAGGCTGGGGAGAAGGGGTGCTTCTTACAAGTAGCCGGACAGCTCTGGATCCCTTTGCAAAGGCACCAGCGTCGCCCACCCTACAGCAGACACCCCCAGGGAGTCCTCGGCCCACAGAGGCGCAGACTCGGCTGGCAGCCCTGGGCAGATGCACGTACTGACACAAGCACTGCACTTCGGTGACACTGCCCGAGGCTCCGTATTCTCACGACTTGTGTGCAGAAATCCCTGCTTCCTCATCACATACCTGTGTCCTAGGAACCCCTCAGTTAGTTACTGTGAAAGCAATTATAGTGTAATCCAGCATGACTCTATACTAACTATTTTAATAACAGTATTAAGAGACAGGAGGAAGCATTTTCCGAAACGCACACACTGGATGTGGGTCGGTCCCCGTTAAATAGCCCCAAATACCCACTACCTCCTCTTTTCCCTTCCACTTTCTTTAACTTAAAAAAAGAAATCTTGTAATTACCTTGTCATGTTCCTGCCCTGTCTACTAGACGATGAAGTCTGGAAAGGCAATGATTGTGGCTGCTTCTTGTTCCAGATCTAGCATTGTCAGATTTAGCCAATAAAAGTACAAGACTCAGGCTTCCCTGGTGGCTCAGTGGTTGGGAGTCCGCCTGCCGATGCAGGGGACACGGGTTCGTGTCCCAGTCCGCGAGGATCCCACATGCTGCGGAGTGGCTGGGCCCGTGAGCCATGGCCGCTGGGCCTGTGCGTCCGGAGCCTGTGCTCCGCAGCGGGAGAGGCCACAGCAGTGAGAGGCCCTGCTTAAAATATTAGCAAAAATAAAATAAAAAAAAAAAAAAAAAAAAAGTACAAGACTCAGCTAAATTTGAAGGTCAGAGAAACAATAATGTGATTGGATTTTAGTACAAGTTCAGCCCAGGCCGTATTTGAATCATGCTTCTATTTTTGAGATATTTGTTGTTTCTCTGACCTTTAAATCTAACGCAGTGTCGTGGACTTTATCTGGTGGCAGAACCTGGACCTACCTCAGCACTCAAATGAGTATCCAGCCCAGATCAGATGATCAATAGATGTTGAATGCTTGCCTCTGTTAGGAGGCAGAAAGCTGAATATGGTAGGTGTGTAAGGAGAGAAGTTGGGGGAGAGGGAATGAACAGTGAGCCTTGAGAAATCAGGGCCTGGCTTGTTTTAACCAACGTGGAAAACCTTCAGGAATAGCTTATAAAGGAGAGCATTCACGGATGAGTTACTCCACCGTGTTGTAACGGTGAAAAAAAAGGGGGTGTTGGAGGCGGGGGAATACCTTCAGGGCAGTTAACTGTGGCTCTGAGCTCATTGAAGATTCTGACTTTCTCCAGGGAGGCTCTGCCTGTGAAAGATGGAGCATGAATTAGCTCAGGAGATGTCGGGTGGCTTCTTGGGTGACATATGAAACTTTAATGGCAAAACGGGAGACACCAATAATGCATACTTGTTTCTTTGGGGAACTCAGGAAGTCTAGTCTCAAAAAGAGAGGAAGTTGAGATAAACAAATATTGTAAAAATAGCCCTTTTGTGAAACAGAAAGCTAGCTATAAATGAAGGGCCAGTGTGTTAAATTGAGGGAGAGTAATCACGCAGTCCTGTGTAGTTCTTTAGTATTTAAGGCATGGGTGTTAGGTTGCATCATTGTCGCAGATCCCCACCCCATCTTTCCCCTGTAACTGGGTGGTGCGGTTCTGTTGTGGTCTGGATGTTCTTCCCCACCCTGGAGTCTGGTGTCACCCATGTGATTTGCTTTGCCTGATGGGATGTTATCAGATGCCAGCAGCTTGGGAAGTGCTTGCCTGCTTGGCCTGGACCCTCTCTTTCTCTTGTGCCTCTGTTGCCCCAAGGATGGCCAGCCAACCAGCTAATTCCTAGCTGTGAATGACCCCAGCAACATCAGGACCACCTGGCCGACACCCCCCGCACCCCCCCACACATCAGCCACATGAGTATAAACACTGATTATTGTGTGCCTGGCGGGGAGGGGGGTATGTGTGGGTGGGGTCGTGACTGTTTGATATGCAGAAGCGTCACGGCAAGACATAACTGACACAAGGACACAGCAACCTGGAAGTCAACGGAGGAACACAGTCACAGTTATAAGATCCACTTTCTCTGGTTCTTTGGCCTCCCTCTCTGTTGGAAATGTCGTTCCTCTCACGTGTTATCCAGTGGCTCTGGTAATCCTCAGTGAAGTGTTCCTGCGTGTTTGATAAACGAGTCCTGCTGGCTTTCCGAGGGCTTCCACCGCTTTGATTGTCCAACTCCAGGGAGTGGGGGTGAGGCTCCCTTGTGTTGAAAGTGCTGCCAGTTCTTCCTCTGGGACTGGTACCTCCCCAGGGAGCCCCAGTACTCTCCAAGGATGGTACCATCCCCATAGACTCTAATGCCCATGGCAAGCTGCCCTTCTCCTGCCAAGAGCACTGAGGCCACTGTCCTCGCCTGCCGGAGTCTCTCCCTCACTCCTGACGCCCATGGACACTCATATAGAGGTTACACACAACGCTCAGTTTATTTTTTTGTTTGTTTAGCAAAGTCAAGAATGAAGTGGTATGTTTCAAGTCCCTCTTACGTACATTTACTAATCTTGTATCAGTTTCCGATGGCTCTAGGGGAGAATCTGTGTTGCCTCTTCCAGGTTCTTGTGGCTGCTGGAGTTCCTTGACTTGTAACCCTGTCGCTCCATGGCTCTGGCATCACGGCACCGTCTCTCCTTCTGTATGTGTGTCAGATATCCTCTGCCTCTCTTATAAGGACATTAGTGATTGCCCTTAGGGCCCATCTGGATAATTCAAGATAATCTCCCCACCTCAAAACCCTTAATCACATTTGCCACGCCTTTGGCATAAAATGTAACGTTTGGAAGGTACCAGGGATTAAGACATGATATCTTTGGGGGCCTCCATTCAAACCTCTCCAAATCCTATTCCCACCCAAAAACTTTGTGACAAAATAATCTGTGTTAAATTTACCAAGAGTGGATTTTCACCTCTGAGAAAGCCAATCAAGCATTCAAGAGATATGTATTGAGAACTTATTATGACCTTTGAATATAGACCCCCTCCAGGCTTGAGCACACAGGCTCTCTTGCCTGTGGCATAAATCATCAACCAGACACCTTTCAGTCCCAGATAATATCTCAGGTCCAGATTCTTCCTCACACTCTTCCCCACATCCAGCTGCATCTGCTTGTGAATCTCAAAGGTGCCTCAGACTCAGCATTTCCCAAAATGAAACTCATGCCCTTCTCCTGCCAACATGCTTCTTGTTGCACGTGTCACTGAATGGCACCCCAAACAGCCCCCCGGGGCAGCCGCCCCAGACTCCTCTCTCTGAATGCGCGCTCAGTTGCTGCATCCTGTGGATTTTTATCAAATCTCTTCATTCCTGTCACTCTACTCTGCCATCACTTTGTCAAAACTGCCGTCGTGTCTCGCCCGGACTACGTCAGGGGCCTCCTAACTGGTCTCTCCACACATTTTCTCCACTCCTCAATACACTCTTCACTTGCCAGAGAGATCTTTTTAAAACACAAGACTTCATCTTGTGGCTCCACCACTAAGAACTCGTCGATGGCATTCCATGGTTCTGGGGATGAATTTCAACATCCCTCATGTCCTGCCACGCTTTCAGGAACCTAGAGCTGATGTAGCTCTCGCGGATCACTTTGCATTATCCTTGCCTTTCACAGTTAGACCTCACCATGCTTGAATTCTTTAATTCAGTGAGACTTCCTGCTTCCTGCATGATCATCACCCTCGGTGTCTGGAATAAGCATTCTATCCTCCTGTCTGCCTGCTAAGCTGTTAAGCTCCCCCGAGATACAAACTATGCTTCCTGAATGTGGCCATTGCTAACCCCCGTGGCATGATTTATTTCTCGACAACATTGTTCATAATTAGAAGTAAAAATTAATTGGGTATTGGTTTGCTTATTGCCTGCTTTCCAGTAAGAGTCTCTTTTTTACTCTTGTAGCAGATGCTCAATGAATGTCTTTAAAGAAAACGAGTGAATGCATCCTAGTGACTGAAGTGGACCTAATCCTCGTCTTCCCTGAGCTTGTGTGTCCCTGTTACATTTACACGTATCTTGGTTGTAGAAAGTCCTTTCATCCAAGTCCTGAATACATCGATTATTTGTCTCTTTTTTTTTTTGCGTTATGCGGGCCTCTCACTGTTGTGGCCTCTCCCGTTGCGTAGCACAGGCTCCAGACGCACAGGCTCAGCGGCCATGGCTCACAGGCCCAGCCGCTCCGCGGCACATGGGACCTTCCCGGACCGGGGCACGAACCCGTGTCCCTTGCATCGGCAGGTGGACTCTCAACCACTGCACCACCGGGGAAGCCTGATTATTTGTCTTTTGATATTTACCATTGCTAGTTCATAGGGAGAGGTCAGCTTTATTTCATGCCGTCATAAACTTATTTATTTTCCTTGATATTTGAGGCACTGTCTTTCTTTATACTTCAATTTTTAAAATATTCATAGAGAATGTACATGTATTTTCATTCATTTTGCCAAGAACTCAGTGGATCTGCTGTGTATAGACTTTTTGTTTTTAAGCTCAGGCAGGTTTTCTTCAGTTATATTTTTGATACTTTAGAGACACAAACGGAGGCATATTTAATAAGATGCCTTTTGACAGTTCAGTTCACTAGAAGCATTCCCCTTTCCTTTTTTTGCCACTTTTTGAAGTTTATGGAATGTGTTCACATTTTTTGTGTTTCAGCACTGGTAATTGTGTTAGTTTTTCCTTTTGTTTTCTTTCTGTTAAGAATCACCATAACACTGTGAATGGTGTTTATTGCCTTCCTTCTCCTACTATTTTCTCAGTGCATCTTTCTTTTTTTTTTTTTTTTAAAAATGAATTTATTTATTTATTTAGGCTGCACTGGGCTTAGTTGTGGCATGCAGGATCTTAGTTGTGGCATGCATGTGGGATCTAGTTCCCTGACCAGGGATCGAACCCCAGTCCCCTGCATTGGGAGCACGGAGTCTTAACCACTGTACCACCCAGGAAGTCCCCTCTCACTGTATCTTAACTTTAGCCTAAATAATAAAGGCTAAAAAATAAAAATATTTTTTATTTTATAACAAATAAAATAAGATGTTCCTTGTATTAGTAAAATGAATAACCAAATAACTAACACAAATGAAGGCCATGGAAGGATCAATAAAGATAGTTCTTTTGGACTAAGGAATTTAATTACTCCAATATGTACGCTTAAGATGCAAGACCATTGTAATCTTCTTTAGTGTATGCTGTTAACAAAATACTGTCTCAAATGGACATTTAAATACTGCCTGGCTCATCTGTCAAATTTAATGTAAACGTTTGCATTTCGTTTGGGTTGCAGTTAGAATAAAGAGCTTCCTACAAAATGGACATAAAATGAATGGTAAATCCATTTTTGTTGGAGGCACAACTAAGAATGTATGGTAAGCGCATGCATTATGAAGATAAATAGAGCGTTACTGTAAGTAATTAGGAAGCAAATGCATGACAGCAAAGGGGCTGCGTTCTGATACAGAATATAGCCTAGTTAGCACTGTAAGTTATTCTTACGACCTACTTTGTGTTGTTTGTATTTATCACGGGTGTTAAGGAGAATGACTAAAAATCATCAATCAAGTTATTAAAATAGTAATGTCATGCCTATCAGCAGAAATTGTTTGTTAAAAAGTTCTTAAATTCTTCCTGGTTCACCTTGTGGTGCCATCAAAAGAGCACAAACTTTTTGGTTAAATAAAAGCAGGCTTCACGTCCCTTACCAGTCTGCTGAACGTCCAGGGTTCACCGCTTAAATTCAACGTCCTCATTTGTAACATGGTCGTAAGATTGCCCGTACCAGTGGTTCTAGATCTTACGTGTGCATCCAGGGCTTGTGAGACACAGATCCCTGCCCCCGCCCCACCCCACCCCACCCCCAGAAGCTCCCCTGTGTTGTTCTGGACTCAGGCTGACAGTTTGCGTTTCTTTTGGGGACACTGATGCTGCTGCTGCTGCTGATCTGGGGACCACCATTAGAGGAGATGACCTTTTAGTCGTTCTGAAGCCTGGGTGAGGTGCTTTAAAGTAGACTGTTTCCCCAGAGATTCTGGTTGGATTGACCTCGAGTGGCTGGCCTCGCAGTGACTTAATATGCCGCCGGCTGGGCAACCATCAGTCTATATAAAGCTTTTGGCTCTCTGTGTAGTGATTTGGGTTGCACAATACAAGTTAGTTCTGTTTCTTTGCACATGCGCTTATTTTCATTCCGTTTTCTTTTTTTTTTTTTTTTCTTGCGTTATGCGGGCCTCTCACTGTTGTGGCCTCTCCCATTTGCGGAGCACAGGCTCCGGACGCGCAGGCTCAGTGGCCATGGCTCACGGGCCCAGCCGCTCCGCGGCATATGGGACCTTCCCGAAACGGGGCACGAACCCGCGTCTCCTGCATCGGCAGGCGGACTCTCAAGCACTGCGCCACCAGGGAAGCCCTCATTCTGTTTTCATAGCTAACTATTCTAAGTCCCTGAATGAACCCAGATTGGTCAACAGGTATTTGCTTATTCGTTTAATGACTGCATACATTTCAGCCTTGACTAATAGAGTTTAAGTCCCTCTCTCTGCAGAGTTCAGGCTAATTGTCTACGGTAATCGGCTGTTGTCTTTTCCCACACCTCTTATCTATGTGGATCCACGTTATGGATCCTTCCACTGCTGGATCTGGGTGAAGCCAGCCCACTGGCAAAACTCCCTTAAGTGAACTTCGTGTGGCGATTTTGGTTAAGGTTCTAGGATAAGCACTTTTTACTTAAGATCTTATCTTTATAAATGTTTCATGTTTGTCATACATCCAAGATTAGTGAGTCTTATAATCATTTGCATAAGTATTAAAGTGAGATCAAATACTTACCCACCTAGATGACCAGAAGGGCTTTGAAAGGGGGAAAAAAACAAGCTTCCCATGTCATTACCCCCTTTTGAAATCGCAAATAATTCTCCTAAAGCTGACCCCGTTCTATTTTCTTAAAAGTACCGAAATCTCCAGATAAAAGAGCCTTTAGGGATTAAACCAAGACTTTACACTTCTTTTGGCGTTTAAAAAGCTTGGAGGAGGCCCTTTCTTGTAATTGATAATTATAGGAGAGGGACCTGGTTCTAAATAGGAGAGTATTAAATTATTTTCAAGGATACTTATAATGTCTCTTGAGTATTAATTTGACATACTTTTCTTCAGTAAACATTTGACAAGTGCTGATATATTCTAGGTCTTGTGTTAGATTTGGATTATGAAGATGAACAAAACTTTGACTCTGGACTCAAACATGTGGAACAGTGACTGGATAGCAGTCATTTAGTTTTGGCTGTTCAGCGGGACCCTGAACTGTGGAGTGTGAACAGGGTTGAATAATCACCGTGATGCGGGTGGGGACTGATGAATGAAAGGCGATGCAACTTGAAGGTCACCACAGGCCATAGATGAGCAGCTAGAAACACCTGCATAATCCTTGCCTGGGGTTGGCCCAATAATTTGTAGCTTAGAAGACCCGTGACCCACTTGTAATTCGCTAATGTTGTGCCAGTGGCCACCTTGGATTTCTACAGACAAAAGTGAGCATCCTGAATTTTCAGAAGGATAGAAAATGTCCTCGAAAATGTACACTCTCCTATGTGGCAAAGAGATAATTTCTAAACGGAATGTATATTCAGTCCCCAAAGCATTACTTTGGACTTTTGTATTAACATTGAATTGCTTTCTATAATCTTAAAACTGTTTCTTTATTTAAAAGAATACAAAATTCTGTATTTCCTGATGTTTGAGTTAAGGAATCTTTCTAGGGAATAGTCAATGAATGTTGCTGGATTTGGTGGATCTTTTAGAAAAATTTGAGTAAAAATCCAATTCTGCAAGAGGCCAAATCAAGTAAAAAGAATTGCTTTAAAAAAGGAGCAGGTTGTACTACATGTTATTACTGTAATTGAACCGTTTAAAAAATTATGTACCGGGCTTCCCTGGTGGCGCAGTGGTTGAGAGTCTGCCTGCCGATGCAGGGGACACGGGTTCATGCCCCGGTCCGGGAAGATCCCACATGCCGCGGAGCGGCTGGGCCCGTGAGCCATGGCCGCTGAGCCTGCGCGTCCGGAGCCTGTGCTCCGCAACGGGAGAGGCCACAACAGTGAGAGGCCCGCGTACCTCAAAACAAAACAAAATTATGTACCTCTATGGACTAGGAGAAGATGGGACTTTTTTTTTAATTAAAAGAAGAGATGTGTTAGGGTGGAAAGTCTGTGGGTGGCGTTTTTCTCTTGATGTTGGTGTTATAACAGCATCTGTACAAGGTTTAAGAGAAAACATGTTTCTAAAATCAGAGACTCAGAACCTATTTTCGCAGCTTCCACAATATTTGAGCCTGAGGGGGAAGGGAGGGAGAGGGAGGCAAAGAAAGGTGAAGGACCGTTTTCCTTCACGCTAAGTCTTATCACCATGCAGGGTGTGTCCTCTTCCAGAACTTTCTTAGGAAACAGAGTAAACTTGTCCAAACATGTATGCCATAAGGAATTGCATAGAAACAGCAGTATGGGAAAAGTGGGTTTCTTCCAATATGGAGGAAATAGGCTGTCTCCTTCCTAGATAAAGGATGCCATTCGTTTGAGCTCTACATTGATAGCTGGTGGCATGTGAAATGTTCTTCAGCTCTTAAATGTGTTCTAATGCCCCAAATTCTTTTTCCCAGAGCAACTTTTCTCAAACCGAGAGTGAGGGGGAAAAATGAGAGAGATCTTTCCATTTCAGCAGTAGGACTAGATTCTCATCCTACTTGTAACTCAAACAAAACTTTCCCAAGCACAACCGAAATAGCTCCCATAGAATCTCAAACGATGAGAATCAAGGCCAGATGGTCTGGACTGAAAATGTTAAATCGGATGCTATTACTCTGGTCAAGTGAGATGACATATTTGCATTTTTCTGATTCTGTCTAAAATTAGTCTTTTTAAGAAGTCCAGCTGCTTCAGAGTATCTTTTCCGTTTCCCTCTCAGTGCATGAAACGTCCACCCCGAGTCATGCAAGTGGGTAAAGAAATTGAACTTCTGGAAGGTCCTAGCTCAATAATAAATATGTCTGGAGTAGGTAGGATAGCAATCCAAAAGTACGCAGTACTGCAGCCACATGAAGTGTTTACTGGGTGGCCAGGAAGACCGAGAGAAGGGTGTTGAGTCCATTTGGACAGACCTGGGAGAAGGGACGTGAAAGCTCCCCACGTTCATAAGTACCAATTTTCTGGTGCTAAAATAACAGCTAAATTATGCCTCTCCTTCCTTTTCAGTCTACTCTGGCTATTTCCTTAATCTGTAATGACTAGCCCTCTGCTGTTATAAAGCCTAGTAGCGTCGGCAGGGTCCCTCCCTTCTCCTTAAATCAGAGGGTCATGCCCAGGATTCCTGAGTCGCCAGGTGTGTTCTCCTATCATGTTGGTCTAAGAGCAGGCTTTTTAAAATGCGTTTTTCTGAAATCTCAGTTTTCGTTACTTTGTGGCTAAGTCTGGGCACTTCAGGCAAGGATTCCATGCTCACATTCCAGTATCGCTCATCTAGTTGCCTAAGAGAAGGAAAAGAACCTTCCTGCTCTCCCTTAACTGACAAAGCGTTGGAGATCCGAGTGTGTTCATTGTTTTTCTTCTTCCGGCAGACTTCAGTGAATACTGTCTTCTGTTGTCTCCAGAGGCGGCAGACAGACTGGAAACAAAGTGGCCCTACTATGGCGCAGGAGAGGTAGCTGAACTCTGCACGTGGTGGGGCTCTGACCCAGCCCATACCTGGTCACTCGGCAGCCCTTGCCCCGTCCGTGTAAACCCTGGGGAAGACGGCCTCTTACATACAGCGCCATCTAGTTCTCCTGTCTCCTTGGTGCATCATAAGTGCATGGCTTTTGGACCTGTTTGAGGTCTCGCCTCTCTTCATCATCTGCTCTTTACTGCCGAAACCAGCCGTCTGTGTCTCTGCAGTGATTAGAAGACCAAAGAGATTTACTCCAAACGGCTATAGGCAGCTTGGCTAGCTCTCTCGTGAGCTACTTTGGAAAAGTGAAGAAATCCATCACGGGAGTTAGCAACAATTCTGTGTGGCAGAACAGAGGTTTGATATCAGCAGTTAAATATAAGAATCTGATCATATAGAGCAGGTGCGATTCACGGTCTGTCCCTGTCCTCTTTCTCTGGGTGTCAGGCCACACTGTTAGAGAATTTAGACCACACACACCAGGGTGTGTGAGTCAGCTTGGACTTGCATTTGTTGAAGTGAAGCCACTTCCGTGGGTCAGTTTTTCTTAGTTACAGCGAACCTCGCTTTTCCCAGAAGTGACCGTCCCAGCTGTCAGTAAACACAGAGCTTAGCTTCTGTCTGTCAGGTAGACACACTGCAGAGACTGAACTCGCAACCAAGTATTAAAGGGCAGATGGAGGCGAGACACGTCCCCGTCCCGTCATCTCTCCGCATGCCAAGCCCTCCTGCTCCATGAACACTCTGGAAGCAGGTTACAGGGTTAGGGCTCTCCTGTTTCTGTGTGTATTATTAGCTGATAGGGGAAAAAAATCACACAAATGAAGATAATGTGAATTAATATGATGACTCTAAAAATTTGTGTAATATAAATATCGATTAAAAAGAGGTAACAGCAAAAAAAAAAAAAAGAGCTGGATAACAATTGGAATTTAGCCACACTGCAAGCATATAGAGGGTGATTCTTAAAATCATTTTAATTATCCAGGAGTAACTCACAAAGCATTCTGGACACTAATTAAAGAAATTTTCATGTTGCTGCCAGCCCTCCCTTCTTTGAGTTAAAAACAGCACAACATAGTTAACCCAAATGAAGCTAGGTCTCAAGGAAGTTTTTTTTCCTTCCAGTTCTATAGTAGTGTTTCTTTAATAGCACTATGGAGATATATTTAAATACCATAAAATTCACCTCTTTAAAGTGTACATTGCAGTGTTGTTTAGTGTATTTGCAGAGCTCTGCATCCTTCATCATAATCTAATTTTGGAATATTTTCATCACCCACAAAAGAAACCCTGCCCCTTCTGGCACTCATTCCCCATTCTCCACCCCTGCAGCCCCTGGCAAACACCCATCTGCTCTCTGTTTCTATACATTTGCGTATTCTGGACAGTTTATGTAAATGGGCTCCAACAGTATGTGTTTCTCTGTGACACCCTTCTTTCACTCAGCATAACGTAACCAGCGCTATAGTCCTCCCTCTTGCTGAGCAGATTTGTCATCAGGCATCCGTTTCTTGCCTCTCAGCCCCCAGTGCGCCCCTCAGTATACGTGCCGTGATGCCCTGAACTTGTCTCCACTGAACCTGAGCACCATGTAGGGCTTTCTCAGTAGAGGGCGCTGGAGGGACATTGCAAGGGGAAGAGGTTCCTCCAGTTTCAGGTGCAGGTTGGTGGGGGACATCACAAGTGCAGTGGGAACGTCCGGTGGGCCGGCCCCAGCTGTGGGACTGTGACACCTGAGCAGCCCTGATGCCTGGGTCTGGCGATAACCTTTCCCCAGCCCGCTCAACGCAGAAAACCAGGGTCCCCTGGAGGTGACACTGCAGGCTCCCCATGGGGCCCCCTCCCCAGGAACACCTTCTGTGTCCTCCAGGGCACAGGTGGCCCTTACCTGCTGGTTGCTGCTCACCTGGTCCTTCACCCGCATTGCAGGGGTGGGCCTGCGGTCTGCCCAGCAACTGCAGACCAACTGTGAGCTGAGCAAACCAGCAGGCATCTCTGCTCTCTGGCAGCGGGACCACAAGCCCTGCAATTCTAAACCCTTTCCTGGTTTGTCCTTCTTTGGATGCTCTCCCTGAGGCCGAGTGCACCATATAGAGTTTCCATTTATCTTCTGGTTACTTATGAATCACAGTTCACACTTCTTTACCCCGTTTAACCTACTGCATGGCTTCCGTCACCAGCTGGACCCAGCCGGCTTCAGTATTCCGTTGTATGGATAGACCACATCTTGTCTATCCATTCGTCAGCTGGTGGGCATGTGCGTTGTTTTTATTTGTTTGGCTATTAGAAATGATGCTGCTGTAAACATTGGAGTCTAAGTCTCTGTGTGGACATATGTTTTCATTTCTCTTGGGTAGATACCTAGGAGTTGAATTGCTGGGCCACACGATACATTTATACTTAACTTTTTAAGAAACTATCGAACTGTTGCTGGTGGGAAGGAAAAATTGTGCAGCTGCTGTTGTCCAAATCGGCTGCAGAATTTTTCCTTCCCACCAGTAATGTTTGAGGGCTCTTATTTCTCTACATCCCCGTCAATACTTGTTACGGTTCATCTTTTTTGATGATAACCGTTCTAGTATACTTTATACTCTACATTCAAGATAGTGATGGCAGAAATGGAGGTTGAGTAAAACATTCAGAAATGTGTCCACTGTTCAAGAAGAAATAGGCCTTATCTATTATTTGGTTCATTTCTTTATCAAAAGTTAAGGGATCCATTTCTTTGGGGGTGCAATCATGGTAACATGTCGTTTCCTTTATGCTGTGGCAGCAGACTAAATGAGAGTAAACTCATATTTTCTTTCGGAGCCAAAGCAACAGAAAATTTTATTTCAAAAAAGAATATAGGGGCTTCCCTGGTGGCGCAGTGGTTGAGAGTCCGCCTGCCGATACAGGGGACACGGGTTCGTGCCCCGGTCTGGGAGGATCCCACATGCTGTGGAGCGGCTGGGCCCGTGAGCCATGGCCGCTGAGCCTGCGTGTCCGGAGCCTGTGCTCTGCAACGGGAGAGGCCACAGCAGAGAGAGGCCTG
>NW_006775372.1:2672373-2687890 GCF_000442215.2 Lipotes vexillifer
GAGGGGGCCTGCTTGCCCCAAAAAAAAAAAAAAAAAAAGAAAAAAGAAAAAAAAAAAAGAATATAGACCTTGATAAAATTGAAGAAAAATTTGAGCCAAAAGACAGGTTGATTCTGTGTCCTTTTATATAAGAGTAGTTCTTTCCTTTTTTTTTTTTTATTTTTTATGATAGGGGCTTTAAAACTCATCAGTTGGGCCAAAAACAACATTTAATTATTATTTTCTAGGCCATACGTTTGGGTGCAGTACAACTTCAAAGAATGGAGAAACCCTCTGTTTCCGCTTGGAACTCAGGGAATCTCTCTCTGACTGTGGTTCAGATTTCCCGTTCTTGCTCGAGGATGGTTGAAATTTGGACCGTTCAATCAGGTTCAAATTATGTTAGAATAGGGCTTCCCTGGTGGCGCAGTGCTTGAGAGTCCGCCTGCCGATGCAGGAGACGCGGGTTCGTGCCCCGTTTCGGGAAGATCCCACATGCCGCGGAGCGGCTGGGCCCGTGAGCCATGGCCACTGAGCCTGCGCGTCCGGAGCCTGTGCTCCGCAAATGGGAGAGGCCACAACAGTGAGAGGCCCGCATAACGCAAGGAAAAAAAAAAAAAAAAAAAAAATTATGTTAGAATAGCATTTGCCTTCTAGCTGCAACCTAAGGCTTTGAATTCCCACCCACTCTTTCTTGGCTGGAACCACCATCCTCTTCAGTCTAAAGAGCTTTAAAGGTTTTAAACAAGGCTAGGATGAGAGAAAGGCCGAACCCAAAGAGAAAAACTTAGAAACTTGCCTGATAAAGTTAGATTTTCGTAAGATGTTCAGATTACAGGCCACCTCCGAACCCCTCCACTTGGAGAGCCCTCAAGTACATAGCTTGACCATAGTGACCTGTAGATTAAAAAAACAAAAACAAAAACCACTGTGGAAGCTGTTCATTTAAATCTTTCTGGATTTCTAGCTACTTTAAATATTAGACGGCAAGTCTAGATATAAATACATGTGAGGTTTTGTGGTGTCGGAAGCTACTTGATGCACTAATATCTCCTGGTTCATAGCCACTTTGCTCTGTGCTATTGAAATATCATGTCAATTCTTTGGGCCGTTTGGACTTCAGTATGTACAAATGCCAATAATATTTAAAATAGTTTATAATATTATATTTCTTAGTAAAGTACATTTACAAGTTGGCATAACTCTCCATTAAGAGAGACCTATAGCATAACTCTCCATTTAGAACTATCAGGTTCCAAAAAAGAATGGATTTTTATGTAATAAATTTGTGACTTAATATGTCACTTAATAGGATCCTTTTAGATATATAAATATATAAAATAGGTTATATATATGTGTGTGTGTGTATATATATAAAATAAGTTACTATAAAATGTGGATTTTAGTGGAAATATTACACCAATTTGGACACAGTGCTGTTTATTCTGATTAGTTACAAACATTTGCACGATTTATTTAAAAACTCTTTGTAGGTATAGCTGATGTTTGTTCAATACAAAAAATTGTTATCTTGGTGTTCTGTGATTAGTTTTTACGTAAAACAATGCAGGGGTTTGGGCATAGGGTACACCACTGTTTGAAGGTAGGACTTTGATTTTATGACACACAGAAAGGAGACATTTAGAATATACTGGTAATTGATTAGTTCAGTATGTGTATATTTTAAATAATGATGAATCCAAGCTGCGTGACCTCAGCGTGTTTTCATATTTTGGAAAAAGGTGCTGAAGTAATGCAGGTTGGGGCACCTGGCCCGTATTTCAGGGGCCAATTTCAGCTCAGGGAAGAGCATCTAAAAGCGTCGTGCTTCTGCCCACTTACCTGTTTTTCCAGATCCTGGTTGCCAAATTGCATCATTAAGTTAATAATAGCAGAAATTGAAAGAAGCTTATATTTTGCATGTTTTGCCCTTTGATTCAAACAGCATTATTATTTTAGGAAAGAGGTTTAGATACACAGGCCTAAAGTGAAACAAAAGAGGACTTTTGTGAGGAAGGCGGAGTCTGAAAAATACAGGACAATATGTGTCACGTGCCTTAAAGGTATTTTTATATGTGGCCTCATGATTCTATATCCAGGAGTCGGGCCCTATTACATAATAAAAAATGTAGAACAAGATTTAAAGGCAAAGAAAGCCTCTACATAAAAAAATATTTTTTTAAAAAAAGTAAGTCTTTTTAAAAAAAGTAAGTCAAGCAAAATAATTACATAAATTATGGCAATAACTTTATTGTTTATGTGAAAAATATGCAAATCTACGAATTTCAAAGTCCTGGGGCAATAAAAAAAAAAAGAATTGCCGAACTTTCAACTATTTGAACCTACAGTGTCTAGGAATGGCGTGGGATATGAATCCTTAAAAGTGAGACAGGGCCAACAGCTCAGGTGAATGTGTCTCACACTCGCTGTACATGTGGATCTTCTGAAATATGACATTTGATAAAACCTACAGGAGCTTACAAAATGCAGTATGTTCTTGAATTTAAAAAGAAACTTTGTGTCGTTCTATCTACACCTCTTCCACTTGTGATACTCTGCCCTCGGCGTCCCCTCTCAGCTTACCCTGTCCTCCTCTCACCCTGAAAAGTTGTCTGGGAAGGAGGGGGAAATCAGATCATTCTCAGGCTGTGTGTCTCAAGCTGGTCGAATCAGACTAGGGCTAAGTTTCCCAGTTAGAACAAGAGAAATGCAGGCTGCAGTGACTGGCAGTTCCTCGGCCAAAGAGAAGAAAGTCCAAAGTCAAGTTCATTCGGTCGTGCGGATGTTAGTAGAAGGGGGCTGGCACATCTACTCGCGAGAGCAGCCCAGGACCACGCCGTCCAGCAGGACTTTCTTTGGTGGTGGCGGTGCTCTGTGACCCTGTGCTGTCCCACACAGTAGCCACTAGCCTCACGTGGCCATCGAGCACTTGACACGTGGCTCGTGGGACAGAGGAACTGAACCTCTCGTATTTCATTCTATTTAATTTGAATGTAAGCGGCCACGTGGGGCTAGTGGCCGTAGTACTGGATGGGACAGCTCCTGTACCTGCTGAAACATCCCATGGTCAAGTCCCTTCAAGGTCGCTCTGTCACTGTAACTGGAGGATTTAACCCCTCAGCCTTCGTCTCTTCAAGCAGATAATTATCAGAAAACGGATAGACCTATAGCACACACACAGATCCACACACACACAGACACTTTCCAGGAATCAACAGCAGTTCTCAAAGTTAATGCAGTCTAATATAAATCCATGTTCAGGAAGAGAAACTGGGGAATAATCTCTTTCACATCGAGAAAGTATGATCAGTTCTCTTGAACCCTTTCCTTTTTTCCTTGCTAAGTCCCGACTGCTCTCAATGCTTGAAAAGCCAACCTATGCATTTACAAACATCTTTTTGTCACAGAGAGGCTAAACTCGCTAAAGAATTCCAGAGAGTTTAGGCATTTATTTGTTTCGGTGACAGTAATTCTTTCAGAGGAAAATATTTTGATCAAGTGAAGCCCAAATCCTGAGCTGTTGCTCAGTGGCGTTGACAATATATAAAAGTAGAATAAACAGAAATAAAAGACCTCAAGTACAAAAGAAAAAAATCAAGATATTTTCCTTTCTCTGAGGTATAAATTTCTAATTTTCTTAGCAATTATGTTATTTTATCAAAATATAAGAGAACTTCTTTGAGTAGTATGCACATTCAATGTGTAATAAAAATTAAATACCATGAGTAGATGTCAAATTTTAAAAAATTCCACCTAGACTTAAAAAATTATGAAATAAGAGACGAACATTTTTTTTCTGTTAATGGCCAGATGGTAATGTTTTATTTTTTTTAAACTTTTGTTTTATAAATCTATTTTATTTATTTATTAATATTTTTGTGTGTGTGGCTGTGTTGGGTCTCTGTTGCTGCACGCGGGCTTTCTCTTGTTGTGGCGAGCAGAGGCTACTCTTCGTTGCAGTGTGCGGGCTTCTTGTTGCAGTGGCTTCTCTTGTTGCGCAGCACGGGCTCTAGCTGCACGGGCTTCAGTAGTTGTGGCGCACAGGCTCAGTAGTTGTGGCTTGCGGGCTCTAGAGCGCAGGCTCAGTAGTTGTGGCGCACAGGCTTAGTTGCTCCGCAGCATGTGGGATCTTCCCGGACGAGGTCTCGAACCCATGTCTCCTGCATTGGCAGGCGGATTCATAATCACTGTGCCACCAGGGAAGTCCTGATAGTAATGTTTTAGACTTTGCATACTCTGTCAGAACTAGTCATCCTGCCCTTTTAGCACAAAAGCCGCCAGAGACACTACATAGACAAATGAGCATGGCTGTGTGCCGATCAAATTTTATTTATAAAAATCAACTCGTGGGCCAGGATTTGTCCTGTAACCTGTAGTTTGCTGACTGATGGAGTAGAAGAAAAATACAAACCTCTATTGCTGGCGAATAATGCCTATCAGTTAGGAGAATAAACATATGACTATCTCATGAACCAAGGTGGATCTTGTTACTGTGAGCAAGGGGAAGAAAGGAAGGTTTTAAAGGAGGCAAGTGACGTCCCTTGAACTCTACATAGGAAGGAAACTGTGAATATGTTGTACAGAAGAGCTAAGAAAGGGATAAGGGCAGACACTGTCATCATATCAGGACTGGAAAACAACTGGTTTTGGAATTGGCTGCCGGGAGTTTTATTTCACCATATCCAGAATGTCCCCATGATCTTAAAAGCCCACAAGATGCTGTATCTAGCTCCCTCATTTAAAAGATGATTGTGGAAAGTATATCTTTAAAGGACAGTTTAAGAAATATATTCATTATGGGAGGTTTGAGCACATACAAAAATAATCAGAATTGTGTTACGGCTTCCTTCTTTCTGTCGCTCAGCCCCCCAGCCACTGACCCTCTGTCAACCCTGCCCCATCCACACCTCATCCTACGCCCATAATGTTGCGTGGAAGAAATTTTCACACACTGCTTCATTTCATCTATAACTATGTCAGTTGGTATCATGCTAAGATGAGGGTACAAAGTATATCTGTTTATTTCTGGTCACTGTGTATGTCTATACATTTGGCCAAAATCTATCTTTTTATCCCATGAATTAAATTAATTAGACATACAGACCTACATACTTTTGTAGGTAGAGGGTAACATGGTTTAAAACAGGAAAACGGGTTTATTTATCTGCTGAAAGTTTCATCATAAAAATAAATTCATTTCTCCTATATATGTATTTCTTTTCTTTACTAAATTCAATTTCATACAAGCAGTGAGCAGGAACTGTTTTCATACTGTGAAAAAACCTATGGTAAAGTTTACTAATGCTCAGAAAGCACAGCATATGTCTAACGAGCAAGCAATACCATGACTCCTCCCGCACTCCCTTGGGAGGTTTGACCCAACTCAAATGACAGAAGACAAGGAAATGCCCTAAATGTGCAATCTGAGGAAGTGTTACTTCCTTCTTTCAACAGGTAAAAGGAACCTTGTCTTACCTTCGCATTTTGAAAAGAACATAGCATGCAAAGTTAGACTGTCGGGCCCAGGTCCAAACCAAGGGACTTATTGAAGTTATCAGAAAACAGAATGATTAAAAATAAAGAGTGCACTTTCATTGGCCCATTTATCTGTGATTGCATTGCCACCCATCCATGAGACCATGCAGTAGATACTGATTCATTCAGACAAGGAAGTGAAGTTTCCACCAGTGTTGCAGCAGGAGATGTTGGTTTTTCTAGAAGTAGAACTTTAGTCACATGCACTGGACTCACCTTCAGTATCAGTGTGTGTTACCAGTCACTGCTGCTGACAACTGTGTGAGAGCATCAGCAAAGCATGCATAACACTGCCAGGACTGGGGTCCTGGCTGGAACAAATTGGATGGGAAACTGACTGCTGAAAATACGAAACTATGAAATAATTTCAAATACCCAAAATGTCAAAAAAGAAAGAAAAAGTGCTAGTAAAATAGTCCAACAAAACATTTTTTTAAAATTAATTTATTTCTTTGGCTGCCTTGGGTCTTAGTTGTGGCACGTGGGATCTTCGTTGCGGCGCACAGGCTTCTCTAGTTGTGGTGCACAGGCTTCTCTAGTTGTGGTGCACAGGCTCCAGAGCACGTGGGCTCCATAGTTGAGGTGCGCAGTAGTTACGGCGCACGGGCTTAGTTGCCCCACGGCGTGTGGGATCTTAGTTCCCTGACCAGGGATAGAACCCGCATCCCTGCATTGGAAGGCGGATTCTTAACTACTGGACCCCCAGGGAAGTCCCAACAGAAGGCGATTTTGTCTTTCTTTGCTTTGGTTAGGAATTCAGAACTTGGGCACTTCTGACATTTGGGGTAAATCAATCTGTTGTGGTGAGGGCTGCCTTGTTCGGTGCAGGACGTTTAGCAGCATCCTCGACTTCTCCCCACTAGATGCCAGTACCATCTTCATTCCCTCGTCGTGACAACAAAAACCTTCCCTGGGTATTACCAGATGTCCCTGGGGTGTGGGAGGAAGCAGACTCTCCCTTAGCTGAGAAAGAACCACAGCTTTCAAGGCACATAAAGGAATGGAGGTGTGTTTTATAGGAGAGATTACCCCCCAAAGACTGTATAGATTCAGGTATTATAACTTTACCTTATATCCAAAGCCTTAAGATAACTTCCAACCAAAAAGATTCTTCTCTTTAGTCCTTAGTTAGATAAGTAACTACAGTCTGTGTCATGGTGACAACAAAATGAAATATCATAAACCAAGGTGTGCAGGCACATTTCATGACAAAGGAGGGAGGGTAGCAGGTGTCATCCACTGTAGGGCACGGAGACTGGCTCCTGAAGGCTCACTGCTGGAGGAGCTGACGTGCCTTGAGCACTTGTGTTTCCTGGGATACATGCTGTTTACACTGGGTGATGCTGCATTAGCAACGGGAAACTCCCTCTCTAAGAGAGAATTGAAATTAAAGCCCTGTTTTGGAAAAGACAGAGCATGTGTACCTCATTTATTGATGAGGCCCTAAGTACCTGCTCGCTTAGGAAAGACTTGGTGACCAGCTCTGAGGCTGACGGGCGTCCTGAAGCCCGGCGGAGTTTTCCCCGGGCAGCGGTGGTGAAGATTCAGGAACCGTCAGGGACCTTTAGTGGTCGTGGAAGGAAATAGACGGGAGGAGGACCCTTCTGTTTTATACGCTCGAGTCAGAGTCCAGAAAGTTCAGTATGCCGTGGCTTCACCATAGTTTTAACTATGTTGCTTAATGCATAGTTTAACATAGCCCTTCAACCCATTTTCCCACGCAATTTACCTTCGACGTCATGGATCTACATTTCTTCTTGTTTGATGGGATTCTGCTTTTCATGATCATGACCGCTTTCATGGAACCATCTGAGAGGGGCTCTGAGCCTATCCCGTGGTCACAGGAGACCTCTGGAAACTTGGGTGCGGTTGGCATAGATGCGGTCCTCCTCAGAGTGAGGCAGAGGATTTGGTGGAATCAGGATAAAGTGAGAGCTGACCTGCAAGGCTTTGAGAGCCAGTCTAGTCAGAGGGTTCCTCGTCTAGGTGGGGTTGGTGAGTGAGAGTCAGGGTCCGAAAGGAAGCACCCGGGATAATTCAGTGAGGCACAGATATCCTTAGGTTCTGCTTCTTCAATCACTTTTGTATTGAAGTCGCTTGAACCAACTAAGCAGATAGTTCCAGCGGAAGAATGTACTGCGAGAACTGCAAATTGGTTCACCATTCTATTCTGAAACCAGAAATCAAATCATTAACAGTCAGTCCACTCTTAAGGGTACTAAATTTTAATCAGACAACTGTGGATAATTATAAACACTTCAGATGTCCTCTTCATCCTTTGTTCCCAGTCCCGCAGTCGATGCTCTAGGCATTCACACGTTCTCTGTGGACACGGTTCTTTAGATAACCTTAGAGCCTCGGAGAATTGCAAAATCGTGTAATTCACATGATTTAAAGAAAATTGCAGGGCTTCCCTGGTGGGGCAGTGGTTAAGAATCTGCCTGCCAATGCAGGGGACACGGGTTCGAGCCCTGGTCTGGGAAGATCCCACATGCCACGGAGCAACTAAGCCCGTGTTCCACAACTACTGAGCCCGCATGCCACAACTACTGAAGCCTGCGCACCTAGAGCCCGTGCTCCGCAACGAGAAGCCACCGCAATGAGAAGCCCATGCACCACAACGAAGAGTAGCCCTGGCTCGCCGCAACTAGGGAACGCCTGTGCGCAGCAACGAAGAACCAACTCAGCCATAAATAAATAAATAAATAAATAAATAAATAAATAAATAAATAAATGTATTAAAAGAAAAAGAATCCACCTGTCAATGCAGGGTATACGGGGGGGTTCTAGCCCCACTCTGGGAAGATCCCACATGCTGCGGAACAACTAAGCCCGTGTGCCACAACTACTGAGCCCGAGTGCTACAACTGCTGAAGCCCGTGCGCCCAGAGCCCATGCCCCGCAACAAGAGAAGCCACCGCAATGAGAAGCCCATGCACTGCAACAAAGAGTAGCCCCCGCTCGCCACAGCTGGAGAAAGCCTGTGTGCAGCAACGAAGAACCAACACAGCCAAAAAAAAGAAAGAAAATTGCTTGAAACTCTGCTGTGACCCAAGCCAAAGAAAACATGGGAAATCTGTTTCTTTCTCAGTAGATTTCTGGTGAAAATGTAGTGTCTCACCCCTTGTCAGTGAGTACAGGACATACGCAGGCGTGGAGGAGGAGAGATGAAAAGACTTTCTGGAAAGTTCAGTAGAAGAGCTCAGGAAGGCACCTTCCTCCCCTTCATATCTGTCCTTGAGATTGCAATAGTAGAGGTCTGAGGGCCAGGAGGGAGGAGGCGAGGCAATTACAGAAGGCTCGGAACAGGGACAGAAGTTAAAATGGCGTTGTGTTTGCTCTTGAAACGGGGCCAAGCCAGTGAGGAGGGGCTGTGTGCCACCTGCCAGGGCTGAGGAAGCCGGGGGTTTAATCTGCTCCACGTGAGGACCACCTCCAGTGATGTGTACACTGGAGTCCATGGACCACCCTCCTGGAGTGACCATGCGTAGGCCAGGGCTTCACACGGTGGTGGGATTCGTGTGGTGCTTCTGCTGGGGTTTCCTGGATGCTGCTGTGTGTCCCCACCATGATACAAGTATTTACTGGGAGCCTCTGATGGGCCTTGTTCTTGACGCCCCCCAGCAAGGCCTGGGTTCTAGAGGTTTCATTACAGGGGCAGGAGGAAACAAAGAAAGATAAGATGTATCTGATAGTGAGGAGCGCTGTATAAATAACAGCAGGCTGGTTAGAGAGAGCTCAAGGTAGGACCTCGGTGGTGTAAAGATTCCCAGGACGTCAAGGCGGGGAGCCAGGAGGGAGGGCTGCAGGGGAGAGATGTGTGGATGCCAGACCTTTTATTCACACTGAACTAGCTGCGAAGGCAGTGGGGGGGTTTTGGGCAGAAGTGGAACAGGATTGACTTACATTTTAACAGGTTTGCTCTGGCTTGAGGGCAGGGGGGAGGTTGAATGAGGCGAGAATGATAGAACAGTTCTGGTGAGAGGCACGGATCGCCCAGACCCACTTCACCAGGAGACGCCTCCAGAGCCAGGGGGATGGCTGTTAAAGCCAGAAAATCAAAATCAATCCAGATTAAGCTGAAAGCAGAAGATCCAGCTTATTTCAGCATATTGCAGACATGGACACAGAAAAGTTACCTATTGCTAGTGGTGTATGTTTTCACTGTATCTCCTCTTACACAAAATACACACACTGTCTTGCACGCACACACAGACACACACACACACTCACACACACACAGTTGAAACATAAGCTATATTATCCTATATAGTTTAAATGCAAACTATCCAGTAGTTTTTTTAAAATTTATTTTGGTATAGTTGATTTACAATGTTGTGTTAGTTTCAGGTGTACAGCAAAGTGAGTCAGTTACATATTTACAAATATCCCCTCTTCTTTAGATTCTTTTCCCATATAGGCCATGACAGAGTATTGAGTAGAGTTCCCTGTGCTATACAGTAGGTCCTTATTATCTATTTTATGTATAGTAGTGTGTATATGTCAATCCCAAGCTCCCAATTTATCCCTACCCCAACCCTGGTAACCATGAGTTTGTTTTCTACATCTGTGACTCTATTTTTGTAGATAAGTTTGTTTGTACCCTTATTTCAGATTCCACATACAAGCGATATCGTATGATATTTGTCTTTCTTTGTCTGACGTACTTCACTCAGTATGACAATCCCTAGGTCCATCCTTGTTGCTGCAAGTGGCATGACTTTGTTCTTTTTTATGGCTGAGTAATATTCCACTGTATATATGTACCACATCTTCTTTATCCATTCGTCTATTGATGGACATTTAGATTGCTTCCATGTCTTGCTGTTGTAAATAGTGCTGCAATCAGTATTGGGGTGCATGTATCTTTTCGAGTTATGGTTTTCTCCAGATATATGCCAAGGAGTAGGATTGCTAGATCATTTAGTAGCTGTGTTTTTAGTTTTTTAAGGAACCTCCATACTGTTCTCCATAGTGGCTGTACCAGTTTACATTCCCACCAACAGTGTGGGAGGGTTCCCTTTTCTCCACACCCTCTCCAGCGTTTATTGTTTGTAGATTTTTTGACGATGGCCATTCTGACCAGTATTTTGCTTTTTAACCATCTGTATGTCTTCTTTGGAGAAACGTCTATTTAGATCTTCTGTCCATTTTTGAATTGGCTTGTTTGTTTTTTTGATATTGAGCTGCATGAGCTGTTTGTATATTTTGGAGATTAATCCCTTGTTGGTTGCTTCATTTGCAAATATTTCCTCCCATTCTGTGGGTTGTCTTTTCATTTTGTTTATGGTTTCCTTTCCTGTACAAAAGCTTTTAAGTTAATTAGGCTCCATTTTTTTATTATTGGTTTTATTTTCATTACTTTAGGAGGCAGACTGAAAAAGATCTTGCTGTGATTTACGTCAAAAAATTTTACAATTTGTATGGAAACACAAAAGACCCTGAATAACCAAAGCAATCTTGAGAAAGAAAACTGTAGCTGGAGGAATCAGGCTCCCTCACTTCAGACTATAGTACAAAGCTACAGTAATCAAAACAGTATGCTACTAGCACAAAAACAGAAATATAGATCAGTGGAACAGGATAGAAAGCCCAGAGATAAACCCACGCATCTGTAGCCACCTAATCTATGACAAAGGAGGCAAGAATATACAGTGGAGAAAAGACAGCCTTTTCAATAAGTGGTGCTGGTGGCTTCCATGGTGGCGCAGTGGTTGAGAGTCCACCTGCCAATGCAGGGGACGCCGGTTCGTGCCCCAGTCCGGGAGGATCCCACATGCCGCGTGGGACTGGGAAAACTGGACTACCACATGTAAAAGAATGAAATTAGAACACTCCCTAACACCAGACACAAAAATAAACTCAAAATGGATTAAAGTCCTAAATGTAAGGGCAGACACTGTAAAACTCTTAGAGGAAAACATAGGCAGAACACTCTGACAGAAATTGCATCAAGATCTTTTCAACCCAATTGTGTAAATATAAACTGTGGAATTCAGCATGCCTACAAATGTCTTGAGTTCCATTATTTGAGTTCATTTGACTCTTTATTAACTATTATAATTTTCTGGGTGGCTTTTCGTATGTCCACAATAAACATAATTCCTCTCTCTTTTTTTTTTTTTTTTTTTTTTTTTTTGCGGTACGCGGGCCTCTCACTGTTGTGGCCTCTCCCGTTGCGGAGCACAGGCTCCGGGCACGCAGGCTCAGCGGCCATGGCTCACTGGCCCAGCCACTCCGTGGCATGTGGGATCTTCCTGGACCAGGGCACGAACCCACGTCCCCTGCATCGGCAGGCGAACTCTCAACCACTGCACCACCAGGGAAGCCCCCTCTCTTTTTATTGGTAGACACTGGAGACTCAGGTGCTGGCAAACGGTTTATGAGAAGTGACATCTTAGGACAGAGGCCACCTCCAACTAGAGCCCCATTCCTGCCTGAGCCATGCTTGGGACAGTGAAATGTGAGTGAGGTGGGCATAGGAGTATCATCCCCGTCACACTGGAGGGAGGCCCCTCTTCCCATCATCCCCTCCCGGGGCCTGTGACCCGGCTCACTCTGACCTTTTCCCACCTGCAGTCTGACCCCGGGGGACCGCCACGGTGCTCCTTTGTGATTCTGGCCACAGCGGTTATCTTCATCCTCTTAAATCAGAATATGGACAATAAAGACATCTTTTTGCAAGCAGTTAAGGGGAGGCCAAAAAAACCTGTCGCCTTTAACCAAAAAGAACCTGAGTATAGTTCTGTTGGTGAATGGGACGGCCACAGAGGGGGAGGCACGGGCTTTGCAGCCTAAGATATGGAACCGAGACCCACAGGCCATGTGTCCTGGGGTGATGAGGTAGTCAACCCCTTGGGCGCTCAGTTCTTCTGTGTCAGATGAAGATGTATGAGTATCGATGCCATAGGCCTTTTGTGAGGCTTAAGTGAAATAATCAATGCCTGGCATCTAGCATGGCATAAAGCCCGTGTGTACCCATTGAGTGGCAAAACTCATTCTCTTCCTGAGGCAGTGCCAATCTTTTTAGTAGTTTACTCATTTTGTGAGTTCTTCAGATAAGCCTTCAAAGATGAGAAAGTTGTATAGACTCTCACACATTGACATTATTAGTTAACCACAAACGTATTGCTACTTCTAAATAAGTCAGTCAATTAACCATAATTATAAAATACAGGTGTTTTTTAGTAGAAAATGTTTCAACTATGAAATATAAATATAGAAATGACACTGTGTATCCCTGAAAATATTGTGTCACACACAGCAAAGGGCTCTTTTTTAAAGAATGTCGACAATCCTGATAAACTTAAATTGTACATCAGAATCACCCAGAGGGTGTGTTAATGGGACAGAGCTAGGAGCACCCCTAGAATTCCTGATTCCATAGGTCTGTGTGCAGCACAGTAATTTCCATTTGCAAAAGGTCCCCAGGTGACGGTGATGCTGCCAGTCCGGGGACCACATCTTGAGAATCATTAATCTCGAGAAACATTTTTACTCTTGTTACTGCAGTACCAATATTTGTTGATGTTGAAAACTAAATTCAGTCAAATCAAAAATAGTATTGTTACTGTTTAAACTGTACATCTGCATGAATTCCATTGTCTGCATTTCCTAAAATGTGCAAGGAAAAAACTTAAAAGGTCAAAAGGTGATTGGGAACATCAGAAAAACAATGCACCTGACAGTAGTTAAGTGCACCCAGTCCCACCATGGGCGTCAATCTGGAGGGAACGTATATTTTGACAGCAGTAGCCCCCTGCAGGCTCAAGCTGTGGGGAACTCTTCAAATTGTGAACCTTCCATCTTGTGCAAAAGTGGATGACATGTCTATGTTGATGGCCATGGTTTATCTCTCTCAGCAAACATGTTAGAAATAACGAGCTAACCAAGACCAGTTCCTTTCAAGGTGATTTATGTGCCTCAGTAAATGGGAGGGCAAATCCCAATTACCTATTGAGGTATTTGAGGTTCCTTATTTACGAGAGAGCTTTAAAACTCCTCGAGTGTTAGCCACACCAAGGGAGAGTTGAACACATCTGCCGCCCATAAGGGATGATCCGTCGATAGGTAACCTTTTCTGTGAGAGCGTTTACTTTGGCGGTAGGAAGGTCCTCCGCAGGCGGACACAGAAACATTACCTAGTTTGCTTTCTGCGGGTTCGTGGTGTGAGCTCAGTGCACTCAGCTGAGCCAGAGGCATCCCTCTCCTGGCCTCCTCATTTTCACAGGTTCGCATCAGAACGACCTGTTAGGGAATCATCTTAATTTAAACTGCCTGGTGACCTAATGGGGCTTTTGTTCTTCTGTTTTCTAGCGGACACTGCTTATTTAAGCGACTGTAACTCTACTTGATTAAACCACTGTAACTGGATTCATGTTGTGAGAACTTTGGGTCTGAATGAGTGTCTGCAGCAGTTGGGCTGTGGTCCTCTTGGTGATGCTGGACGTCAGCCTGTGTGTGTGAGAGAAACCAGCCCTCGTGTGCCCTGGCTTCCTCACCGGTGTAGCTTAATAGCAATTCTACTGCTGCTGGTGTGTGAGGGATGGGGTGTATGTATGTGTGGGTGACTTACTTACTTCAAAGGTGCTGGTGGCTGTTTCAGCAACTTCAGAGGTGTGGCCCAGACAGAGAATTAGGGGCTATCGAAAAAACCCTGTCAATCCACTTTAATCCTATTAGAAAAGCACTTATGGGGCTTCCCTGGTGGCGCAGTGGTTAAGAGTCTCCCTGCCAATGCAGGGGACGCAGGTTTTGGGCCCGGGTCCAGGAAGACCCCACATGCCGCAGAGCAACTAAGCCCGTGCGCCACAACTACTGAGCCTGCGCTCTAGAGCCTGTGAGCCACAACTGCTGAGCCCACGTGCCACAACTACTGAACCTGTGCTCGAGCCCATGAGCCACAACTCCTGAGCCTGTGCGCTAGAGCCTGCAAGCCACAACTACTGAGCCTGTACTCTAGAGCCCACGAGCCACAACTACTGAGCCCACGTGCCACAACTACTGAGCCTGTGCTTTAGGGCCCACGAGCCACAACTACTGAAGCCTGTGCCCCTAGAGCCCGTGCTCCACAACAAGAGAAGCCACCGCAATGAGAAGCCCGCGCACCGCAATGAAGAGTAGCCCCCACTCACTGCAACTAGAGAAAGCCCGAGCGCAGAAACGTAGTCCCGATGCAGCCAATAAATAAAATAAATTTATTTAAAAAAAAAAGAAAATCACTTATTTGTCCCTTTTCTCAAAGATCTGTAGGACAAATATACTTCTTTTTAAGATGTTTTCATACCTTAACTCAATTTTTCTCCTGGAATTCTGCCTGATTCAGGGTCTCAATTCCTCCGTGAATGATTTTGACACAACTCTCATGAATCAATGTCTCATCTGTCTGTCTCTCCCTCCTCCTTCCTCACCTCTTTGTCCTGACCACAACCATTAGCCTTGGTTTAAATATTTAAATATTACCTTAAATTCTTTTCATTCTTGCACTTAACACAATGCTACGTGTCTGCAGGAAAAGGTCTCCAGTTAACTTTTCTTTTAATCTCCTAAAATTGTTAACACAGAAGGAAAAACCATGTCTGTAATATATTATAGAACAAAAAAAGAAACCAGAAAACATTGTAAGACACACATTGTGAAAAAGTTCAAAAAGGTCAAAAGGTAGAAATGGAACAGTAAAGACCCTTCCCTCTCTGTCTGTCTCTCCTCCTGTCCCCTAAAATGTGTACTGTTTTCAGATTCTTTTCACTCAAAATGTTTTTTTTAATGGATATAATTTTGGGTTTTTTGGGTATTTTTGCATCAAATATCTTTAGTTTTTATTTATTTGGCTGCCCAAGGTCTTAGTTGTGGCAGGTGGGCTCTTTTAGTTGCAGCATGCATGTGGGCTCTGGTTCCCTGACCAGGGATCAAACCCAGGCCCCTGCATTGGGAGCGTGGAGTCTTAGCCACTGGACCACCACGGAAGTCCCTCACCCAAAATGTTTTGGCCATGCTCTTTCCC
>NW_006775372.1:2688041-2689982 GCF_000442215.2 Lipotes vexillifer
ATGCTCTTTCCCTGTCTTTGTATTTAGCTATTCCTTGTGCTCTAATAGCTGAAACATCACACCATTTTACGATTCCATCCAAATGTATTTAACCACAGCATTTATGTTATTTCCAATGTTCAGCTGTTACAACCACCATAGCAATGGGAAAACCAGAATGCACTTGGATGAGAAGCTCTGTAAAACTTAAGAAGTGGAATAGTGTGTTCCAAGCGTTTAACACATTTTAATTTCTGATTGCTATTTAAATCACCCATTTGTAGAAATACAGAATTCCCACATGAATCTTAGGGCTCTGTCTTTATTAGGGAAAGTGGAAATCCTCCATTGTCCTTTTCTGTAAAAAAATAAAAAATAAAAAAGACAATCCAGTTGATACACGTGTGGATGTGCAAGTAATCTCCACTGTACACCTCAGGAGAAGGTATGTAGCATTGGAAGGACTTTTATCGGGAAATCACAGTTCAGGGCTGATTCTGAACAGGAAGGCCTCAAGCCGGAGCCTCCAGTCGGGGGCCAGTTACTTAGCCCTGAAGCGTGGCTGTTTGTAATGGCATCAGTTAACTGGGTAGATACCATCAGCGATCTTAGAAACAGCAGTAAACGATAGACGTCGTTCTGGAGTGAACGGCGTGGCTCTGGAAAGCCCGAGCAGGCTCCCTGCCCCGACGCCTGGGGCGGGGTGAGGGCTGAGGACAGTGGGCCAGCGCACAGCCCGAGATGGGTTCACAGCTTGGGCAGGAAGCCAGCTGTTTCTGTGACCGGTGCGACGCACAGCGTTCCTCCCGGTTCCCAAGAGTGGGAAGCGGTGCTCCCCGTGATGCCGGCGCAGGCTGTCTCACAGCGTCTGCGGCTGCTCCCGTGCAGATGCGCGCATGCCCGGCCACCGTGGTCTCCAAAGCTGGCTTTGCTGTGCCACATCACGTGGTAGCGAAGTTCCCAGGGAGGACCCCCAAACCTCCCTCCTTCCTCTGGGGGCCAGAGGCTAGCAGGTGCTGAATAGACAAGTTGATAAGGTTCGTCGTCAAGAGAGCAAAGGGTCTAAAATAGTGAATGCAAGGCACATGGTTATTCTGCACGTTCTAGGATCTAGGTAGTCGTCATTGGTCAGTGAACAAGCTACTGTATTTGAAGTAAAGGGATGCTGACTGCCTTCAACTAACTAACTCCCTCTCTCTCTCTCAGCATGGGCAGATTCTGGCACATCTAATTGCATGACTTTATTTTGTGTGTGTGTGTCTTTTTTTCTTTTATTTATTTATTTTTTAATTTTTGGCTGCGTTGGGTCTTCGTTGCTGCGTGCGGACTTTCTCTAGCTGCGGTGAGCGGGGGCTACTCTTCATCGTGGTACGCGGGCTTCTCATTGCGGTGGCTTCTCTTGTTGTGGAGCACGGGCTCTAGGAGCGTGGGCTTCAGTAGTTGTGGTGCATGGGCTCAGTAGTTGTGGCTCGTGGGCTCTAGAGCACAGTCTCAGTAGTTGTGGCGCACGGGCTTAGTTGCTCCGCAGCACGTGGGATCTTCCCAGACCAGGGCTCAAACCCACGTCCCCTGCATTGGCAGGCGGATTCTTAACCACTGCACCACCAGGGAAGCCCTGGCAGGAGGATTCTTAACCACTGAGCCACCAGGGAAGTCCCTAATTTCATGACGTGAGAAAAATCTTTCGATCCCCAGCTTCCTGCCCACCAGTCCTCTGACTGTGCTGTGTAAAGTTGTTTCTCACTCTCTTTTTCAAATATAATCCTCAGGGGCTTCCCTGGTGGCGCAGTGGTTGAGAGTCCGCCTGCCGATGCAGGGGACACGGGTTCGTGACCCGATTCGGGAGGATCCCACATGCCGCGGAGCGGCTGGGCCTGTGAGCCATGGCCGCTGAGCCTGCGCGTCTTGAGCCTGTACTCTGCAACGGGAGAGGCCACAACAGTGAGAGGCCCACGTACAGGA
>NW_006775372.1:2689992-2691074 GCF_000442215.2 Lipotes vexillifer
AAAAAAAAAAAAAATATATATATATATATATATATATATATATATATAAAATCCTCAGTCCAGAAATAACATCGCTCTACTTTGGGTTAAGAGGAAATTTCTATTAAAATAAAACCCACACCTCTGGGATTCATAGTCTCCCTCCTGTGAATAAAGATTTTAAAACAAATATTTTAATACACCTTAACATACATGTGATTTACATGTATTGATGTGGGAATAAAATTAAAAAGGAATGTATTCATTTTAAGAATATGCCTATCAAGGAACAGAAAACTTTTTCCATTCAGAAATGGAAAATTAGAGAGGATGGTAATTTTACCTAAAATAAGTCATTCAATTAAGGGAAAAAAAAAACTCGATTCAGTGTTGCTTTTGTTTCCTGCTTTGAAAACTTTTGAATGTAATTTAAGATAAAGGAAATTACTTCACATTTTTCTAAAATAAATTGAGGTGTGTCCACAGCAATAGTGACAAATTAACGAGGGACATTCCTCAAGCAAGCAGAGGAAATGTAAAGATATTCATGATTCTGTAGACACTGAATGTAATAAAATAAGATCCTGATGTTCCAAGGACCAAGGTTAATCTCATGACAATCCATCTTTACCAAGGTGCAGCCTGATTAGGGAAACAGAGCATAGAGAAATCTGAGCTCAGGCTGCCCAGCCAGCAGGTGATTATGTGACTCAAAACAATAATCCTCTTTATAAAGAACACACTATGCTATTCTTCAAAGCAATTAGTTCATCTATCTTAAAAATCAAATAGAATCCCTGAAGGATACGCCTGAGAAATACATGTTTTTAGTAGTCTACCCATTCTCAATTAAAGTAGGTTTGTCCTTGTATAGTCCACAACTGTGTTGCCCCTTTAAAACATAACCCCATGGGGGCTTCCCTCGTGGCGCAGTGGTTGGGAGTCTGCCTGCCGATGCAGGGGACGCGGGTTTGTGCCCCGGTCTGGGAAGATCCCGCATGCCGCGGAGCGGCTGGGCCCGTGAGCCGTGGCCGCTGAGCCTGCGCATCCGGAGCCTGTGCTCCTCAACGGGAGAGGCCACAACAGTGAGAGGCCCGCGTACT
>NW_006775372.1:2691264-2762135 GCF_000442215.2 Lipotes vexillifer
TGAAAAAAAAAAAAAAAGAAAACATAACCCCATTAAGAAGACAAATGATGTAGCTGTAATTGCCATGCTTATTTTCCTGCTCTGTTTCCTGCTCTGTTTCTTCACAGTTATGTACGCAATTTAAAAGGCACCTTGAGGTGTGATGGATGTTGGAAACTCTTGTCTTTTGAAATCCCAGCAGCATATCTCAAATCCTTACCTTTGCTAACTTGTCTGATCCCATACATACTACACCATTTGACTGTAATTGGGCACTGAGAACAGAATGACTCTATTTGTGTAAAGCACAGGTTCTCAATTGCGGGGTCACCTAGCACCCCTCCCTGGGAGCCATGTATTGAGACATTTTGCTTGCAAGGGGGGGGGGGTTCTACTGGCATCTAGTGCGTAGAGGCTAGGGATGCTGCTAAATGTCCTACAGTGCACAGGGAGGCCCAGCAACAAAGAATGATCCAGCCCCAAATGTCCGTCTGCAGTGCTGAGCATGAGAAACCCTAGACTACAGGAAGCCTGGTTTTTTACCTTCTAAAGCTTTGGATTTTTGTTGGCAAGGCACCGCTCCAGTTGGGACTGGATCCCTCTACCTTCCAGGAAAGAGACCTGAGTCCAGACCTACCTGCTCTTCCGCTTAACCGTAGCAAGCAGTGCCCAGCCTGCTTCTCTGTAACTGGTGTCTGATGGCCTGCCAGCTCGGCCCCGTAAATCTGTGCCCAGAGCCCAGCTGAGTGGAGCTCCTTTGTACACGGGGCCGCCTCACCAGACCCTGTGTGTTGCAGCTGTGTTTTCAGTCAGGTCTTTTGCTGTTGAGCCCTGGCCATTTGTAAAGCCCTTCCGGGAGATGGGAAACTACTTAGGGGCACAGCAATGCAGTTGGATCTAGTATTATTGTATAATTTTTATAGAAAGGGACATTGTTGCTGTCAGAACGAGGTTTCCTGGCAAAACGAGGTTTCCTGGCAGACCAGATTTGAGGACCTTTTCTTTTTTCATGGAGATGATTAACAGTCCCTTACAGAGTGTCATGGATATTCAGAACCAGGGCAAAAAAAAAAAATTTCTTTGTTCCGCTGGCGGACTGTGATGGTATTGTACGAATACAGCAGTTTCTTAGTTATCTATTGCTGGGTAACAGATTAGCATGAATTACTAGAAATTACTGAGACTCACAGGTGATGAACTCACCCACCTAAGGATCTGGGATTTGAACCTTGCTCTTTGGACAGGAAATCTCCTGTCATTTCAGATTATTGACTCAGTAGGTGGATTCCTAGCCCCTCCTGCACATGCCCTGTATCATCCTGTTGCCTTGAGTTGTGTCAGGACCTGTGAATATGATGAGGTGATGCTTCCTATACCCAAGCTCCTGACCCAGGGAAACTGAGATAATTAATATGTGTGCTTATAAGCCACTAACTGCTAGTTACTGTCTGTGAGCCTTAGATGCCCCCTCTCTAAAGTGCTGCCTGCTTGACTGCTTCCAAGTGTCAGCATGAGCATTAAAAGAGATAGCGAAGAAAGAGCTTTGCATAGAATGGATGCTGAGTAAAGGCTAGTCCCTTGCTTCCACCCGCCCCCATTCCCTTTAATTCTGTGTCCTTTATAAGGAGAAACAGAGATACTAGTAACAATATAGCAGTAAACTTCTATTCCCAAATTTAAATTGCAACAGCATAGATCAGAGTGCAATAAAATTGTCCTTGGGTGCTATAATACATTATTGCCCAGATGGATCATTCATGCATTTTTTTATTCATATGTTTATTAAATTTACTAATTGATCACTTCTCTGGACTATGTTTATAATAGGATCTAACAAACAAACAGTCATCAAGTGACTGGCGTGTGGTCTTGGGTCTTACAACCAGGGGAGGGAACTAGGTAAGTAAAAGGACGTGTGTGTGGATGGCATGTGATAGATGGAAGCCTTTCCCTGGGAAGTGTCCTAGGTGAGCTGAGATTGGCAGCAGTCTGCCAGGTGGGAGGAAGGAGTGGCGAGAGAGGATAAGGAGGCCGGCACTCAGGCTGAAGGAACGTTCAGCGCTCGGAAGGGGCGCAGAGATGCAGGTGTTTTGTAAGTAGATCAGTGGCCGCATGATGAGATGTCAGGAAAGGCATGGGCGATGTAAACTGCTAGGGGCCGGAGTCCAGCAGGGCTGTGTGGCAGAGTGCTTCACACACTGTGCTCTGGAGTTCACAGTTTATTGTAACAATGTTGAAAGGTGTGGGAGATGTTGTTTGCAAGGCATGGGCAGGCGTAAACTTTAACATGGTGATGTTTACACTAAGGAAAATTTAAAAAGAAAGGTGGGAGGTTTGGAAGCGGGGCGCTCAGGGGAGGAGAGACCATGGAAGCTCCAGGAGAGGTAGAGGCAGTGGGTGAAGACCAGGAGCCTGTGTAGTAATGAAGAACCCAAGGGGCTGGGTGCTGGCTTAGATGTGGGGAGGGGAGGCCCTGAGGTCCTGGCTCAGAAAGGCGAGGTGATGGTGGTGCCCTCTGCTGAGGTGGGGACTCTCAGAGGAGCTCAGACGGACAGGCTAGGGCAGAAGACGGGTTCAGCGTGGGGAAGGTTGAACCCCCCTTCCAGGCCTTTGGGGTTACCCACAGGGAATTAGGAAATAGGACTGAAGACTCTGGTGCTCAACAGCAAGGTCTGGGTTGGGAACACAATGTGAAAATGCCTAGTTACAGAGTGTAACACACACACTCACTAGATAGAGGGATAGGGCGTGTGTGAAACGGTACAGCTCAGGCTTTACTCCCGGGGACCTTGCGGTGATGTCCGGGGACATCTTAAGTCTTCCAGTCGGAGCAAGGGGTGGCCCCAGCCTCTGGTGTGTAGAGACTCGGGGTGCCGCTAAACACCCTGCCAGCCACAGGGCAGCCCTGCGGGAGAGAAGAACCAGCCCCAGAGGTCCCTGGACACAGGTTGAGAAGCCTAGGAATGCAGGAGGAACGTGTGACAGCCACCTCCTGCTCTGCTCTGACAGCTAAGGGAAATGAGTAGCAAAGGATCCCACGCAAGAGGCTGTTTAAAAAGAAAGAAAGAAAGAAAAAACAGCCAGGACACAGAAGATGGAGACATTGTGTTGTCATAGAAGCCAAGGGTTAGAGACCTAGGCATTAGGGTCAAAGTCCCAGAGAGAGCAAGTACAAAAAGACCAAGAAAGAGTCCACTGGGGGACTTCCCCAGTGGTCCAGTGGTTAAGGCTTCATGCTCCCAATGCAGGGGGCAAGGGTTCGATCTCTGGTCAGGGGACTGAGTTCTCGGGGTTGCACAGTTGTAGGGTCAGTGGGGACCTCGGTAGGAAGAGTTGTGTTGGCCTAATGGTGGCATAGCCGTGCGACAGGGGGTTCAGAGGCGAATGTCATGGAAGGAAGGAGACGTGGAACATGGAGACACATCTTTTGGGAAACTTGACCTCAAGCGGGGAGAGACATTGTTTGGTGCATCTAAGAAAAGGCTGGATTGAGGGACATTTTTTTTTTTTTTTTAATGGAAAATACGTTGTGGGGGTCCTTATAGAGCGTGACCAGAGAGAGGGAGAGAGTAAACATACAGGAAGAGGCACTGGGTCCATAAGCGGGATTGAGGGGATGTGTCCTGAGCTGCGGTGGAGCAAGTAACCTTGGGTGAGAAGTGGAGGCAGGAGGGAAGTTAGAGAAGTTACTAACAGCATGAACGCCTTGCACTAGGAGGGGCTCAGGAAGGTCTGAAGCTTCAGCGCCCACCTCCACCGCTTCACTTCTCTTCCTCCTGGGCCGGGAGACTTAACCGCTCTCTACCTGCCTTCAGGCGGAGACGGGAGGGACACAAGTAATGCCTGTGGTTGGACTAATGATTGAACACATAAGTGTGTTCAGAGTGCTTAGAATGGTGCTTGGCATTCAATAAGAACTCAGTACATGCGTGGTAATTCTTGTTATCAGTGGAGCCTGAGACAGACATAGTGATGGAAAGTTTAAAGAAAGGAGACCAGTTTTAAGATAGCCTGTGGGGTGTGTGGAGCAGACACATCAACAAGGAAGAGCAAAGTACATGATAGGGTGGCTCTGAGTCCAGTTTTATGTGCGCCCGACACGGACTGGCAGCCAGATCCTACACCGTTAGCAGCAGTTCCAGGAATCGAGGAACTTGCGCCCTCTCTTCACGTTCCCTCCTGTATTCCTTTTCATCTTGTCCTCGTTCTGCAGTCAAGCAGATGGACTCTAGGTCCTAGTCATTCACTTCTAGAAAGAAGGTATGGTTAGAAATTCGAGACTCAGTTTTGCTACTTTGTATAAATGGCTATCTGGCCCCATTCCTTCTTTTAATAAGTCGGTTTGTAGCATCTTTTATGTACCAGGCAGAGGAGGAAGAGCAGGGATCAGTGCAGTTTCCCTGATGTCACACACTGAGCACCTAGTGGTGCTGAGATGCAGGTGGAGGGGGCACATGCAAGGAGGAAGGAAGCTACGGGTTGTCATCATGGGCGGTGTGCATCTCCTCTCACTGCTGACCTCGCAGCGACGTGAGGAGACTCCAGCCGGCTGCTGCGTGTCTGAGGGCCCAGCAGATGCTGCAGCTTCCTGGGGATGCAGTTATCAGGAGTGCCGGGCATGGGGGGCCTCCAGCTAGCCTTCCCAGCACGGCGTGCCCAGGCCCCTGGTGGCCGACTGCACTGTGGTCACCACGCCAGGACCTCCTGGACGTTACTGTCTCAGGGGATCGACCTGATTTCGGATCTCTGGCTGCCCACTCCACCAACTCCACACCTTTGCCACTCGGGCAGCTGTCGAGTACACTGACCCTGCCTGTTTGCTAACTGTCAACTCTTGCCCCATCCCAAGAGTATCCAACCTCTGCTTGATGGATTGAGACTCGGGTAATCAGAGATCGTGGAGGGTCTGGATTTAGGATTTGGGCCTTCAGGCTGGAGGAGCCAGCTTTATAAAGAGTGCATTTTTAGGGGCCTTTGGGAAACAAGGCAATACTGACACTTTCTAGAACGTCGACCTCTGGCCCAGTTTATCTCCTAGAGACCTTGGGAATCAGGTCATTGCTTTCTGATATTATGCTACCTCAGTGGAGTCATTCCCTTCTGTGTACCGCTTAGTGGCAGGCTTAAAATGCAGACATTTGTGCCCGAGAGAGAGAAAAATACTAGAGATATGAGGTCCCATGCAAAAAGAAAAAGAAGATGGTCCTGAAATTACCTATGGCTTTGTCTCCAGTGTGGAGCAGATACATAACTATTGAACTTTTGTATCCAGTGACCCAATGAAGAGTCAGTGAGTCCTGGTTTTCTGACAGCTGACATATTTCTTACAACTGAAATAACAATTACAAATCTGCACCCTGAGCTGTACTTTTTCACCATGGACATATTTTCTCTTTAGCAAACACATGACGGTATTTTGTTGGCACATTGGGATGATATATTGTCACTGATGTCATGGTCTGGAAGTTGAATCCAGATGCAATATATAAAGTCATAGTGTATGTTCATGGGTGGAGAGGGAAGGTTTTTAACAATCATTTGCTCTTATTGTGTGTAATGACTGTTAGAGAAGTCCAGGTCCCCAGATTTTACTCACCATAATCACCAAAAATCAAGCTTCACACTAAGACCGTCTCAGCTGTTTATTTAGTTCATATAGTAGCTCTCAGTGATGATCAAAGCCTTTCCTGTCTGCTGGGTTGGTCTCCATAGGTGTTGGGTTCTCTCCTGCAGAAGAAGTATTCTTTCCACTGTCAGTGCTTTCTGTGGGAGAACAATTAAATCACCCCAGGGTCCGATTTAATACAAACTTGTTCATAACAATTCATGGACGATGGGGTAGACACAGGAGAAGTCCGAGCAAGTCAGCTATGGTGAGCTGCAGAGCTGGCCACCATGCTGGGCCCTGCGGCCCCTGACATCGAGAGTGGGCACCTCTTTCCCCACCTCTTCAGGAAAGGCAACGCAGCGGTACATTTTTTTTCTGGGTTTGTTTGTTTGTCTGTTTGTTTTTAGCAAATCCTGAGCACACAGGTTAACCCACACGTTGAGAGACAAAGTTCGATAAAATTTTCCCTAGCTGTTCAGAGAGGAGTATTTAGTGAAAAGTTAAGAGCTCATCAGTACAGAGGCAGTAAAGGAAAAGGAACAAGTGGGCGTAGCAGACTTTCTTCATTCATTGTTTTAAAGCATGGTTTACTGTGTACCTAGAGACACAGAATAATTTTCCACACCACATATTTCATAGAACCTTCTGCTTGTTAAATAATTGTCTTTCAAAGGAAACAATTTTTGCCATTAGACATTTTTTCTCAAAATATATTTTGATCTATAAAAAATCTATATACATATATATCACAGTGTTGATACACATCTAGATATGTATCTAGGTTGATGTAATATATACAGCCATACACACACACACACACACACACACACATATGTATATATTTCATGTGCATACACACACCATAATTTTCCATGCGTATTGGGATGACCCGTTAGGGTCACTGGGATGACCTTTCAGGACTCTTGGATTGGGAGGCCATCTGCCCTGTTGTGAGGAAGCCCAGGGCTTGTGAGGAGACCTGTGTGGAAAAGAATCAAACTCTCCAGCTTTGCTCCCAGCCGAGCCCCCAGACCTTAGCCAGCACACAGCTTGCCACCACGAGTCATGAAAGAGCTGCCCTAGCTGCCAGCTGGCACCACGTGGC
Source organism: Lipotes vexillifer (assembly GCF_000442215.2). Taxonomy (NCBI): domain Eukaryota; kingdom Metazoa; phylum Chordata; class Mammalia; order Artiodactyla; family Lipotidae; genus Lipotes; species Lipotes vexillifer. The sequence continues at coordinate 2,697,957 of NW_006775372.1, forward strand.
GGAGTCCTGCACAAAGCCCGGCGCAAATCACACAGTCAGGAGAACCAAAGCCAGTGGAGGTTTGAGGGAAGACAGGGTTCCATGCAGAGTTTAGAGGCTCCTCCATGCAGGGAGCCTTGGGGGACTGAAGTCAGGCAGGCAGCTTTGTGAAAGTACAAAGGTCACAGCGGAGCCACTGTCGATGTTCTCAGCCTTGTGCGGCACTCTATGCAAAGGAGCGATTCTCAGAAGGCCATCTGAAAGCCATGGGAAAAAAAATCCTGTCTCCTGTCAGCCAGCACCAGAAGCTGCTGCAGAGAGCTATGTCTTCTATCACTTCCACCTTCCAAATTTTGCAAAAGTGCCCTTCCTTATCTGCATCTAAACAGAACCCTCGTGGTAAGAAAGTATGAAGAAAGTAATTTTCAGGCTTTGTACTCTGCAGTACAGGGGATTGCTTAGAAGGACAAGTGTGATGCTGAGTATTAAACTATAATGGGGGGCTTCCCTGGTGGCGCAGTGGTTGAGAGTCCGCCTGCCGATGCAGGGGACACGGGTTCGTGCCCCAGTCCGGGGGGGATCCCACATGCCGTGGAGCGGCTGGGCCCGTGAGCCATGGCCGCTGAGTCTGCGCATCCAGAGCCTGTGCTCCGCAACGGGAGAGGCCGCAACAGTGAGAGGCCCGCGTACCGCCAAAAAAAAAAAAAAAAAAAAAAAAATTATTAAAAAAAAGTACTATGATGGGTATAGCTGGACTATGAAGTTATCCTTCCATTCTGAGGAAGCAGAACAGCAAGAACAGCACAAGACGTCTGCTCTTGTTAATGTTAAATTGCATATCGATTGCTACTATGGAAGATTGTACTTGCCAAAAACGCCCAGCAGTATTTCCAGTCCCAGGTGTTCTTCCAGAGCCTTCCCCCTTCCCCATCAGGAGGGGGCACCCATGTCTACTTCGGCTGATAAAGGACAGTGGAAGTGACACTGCATGACCTCCGAGTCCAAGACATAAAAAGTGAAACAGCTCCAACTTGGTTCTCTCTGGACACTCAACCTCAGAAGCAAAGCCGCCTTATTGTGAGGAAGCCCAGGTCACAAGGAGACCCGTGCGTGAAGAGGAACCGAAGCTTTTCCAGCACCCAGATGCCAGCCAGCACCATCTTTCCAGCTATGGATATGAGGAAAATCATGGTGGAAAGGACGCTTCAGTCAAGCCACTCCAGCTGATGCCGCATTGAGCAGAGACAAGCCTTCCACACTGAGCCAGACACAGACTGCACATATGTGAGCAAAATAACTGTCTGTTGTTCTAAGTCATAAGTTTCAGCATGGCTAAGTGTCATAACGAAACCCAAACTATGGCTTTAGGATTGGTGGCAGAGGTCAGAAGGTCCTTGGAGACATTGAAACCTGATAATCCTTGAAGAAGCCGTTGTCAGCAGCTCAAAGGAAGTTGAGAAAAATGCTACTGGACACTCAAAGAAAGGGGTCAGATAATTTAGCAGCACTGTCACCTGAGGTAACACGGTAAATAAGAAGTGCCCCTACTGAACTGGATGAACTAGGTAAAGAGATTGCCAGTCACAGTGTCAAAGGCGCCACTTGCTTTCCTCTACCTGCCTCTAGTGACATTAAAGAGGAGAGAAATGACGTAAGGAGTGAACCATTAAATAGAAAAAAAGCCAGGCATTGCTGAACTGAAGTAAAAACTCTCACATTCAGGATTTCCAGATGGCAGATGATTCTCAAGTTAAGAAATATCTTAAGGTAAAGATGAAATCCAGGGTGCTATCAGGAAAACACGGTCCAAAGATGGATGCAAGGGGGAATGTAAATCATTTTGTGAAGATCTCAGTGAGGTTGATGGAGGTTCCTCATACACTTTATCAGATCCGTCTAATGATCTTAAAGGCATGCCCAGAGGTCTTGTTTGTTAAATAATAGAGCTGCTAAAAATCTTTAGGGGGTTGACTGCCAATAATTCCACAGGGAACCCAAGATACAAAAGGGCTTACGTTGATGAGATTTGGGGGTGAGGCTTTTGTTTAAAAGAGTGAATTCCAATAAGATGCATAGAAATCATATGAAGTTTTAAAGGACTTGTATCAGTTGAAGCACCACCAGCTCAGAGTAAAAAAGAAAGGCCTTTGGACACTGGCCATACAGGCTGAGAAAAATAGTCCATTTTGAACTTGGGCTTTTTATGGAAAAAGAAAAACTAACACAGAGGAGAAAGCAAAAGCCCACAAGGCAGAGCCCCGAGCCATAGTAAAACCATCCCCAGACCTCAGTGAGCCAGCAACAGGTGGCCATTTGGATTTCAGAAATGCTGCGGACCAGTGACAGCTGTGTGTGTCCGGTTCCCCTCCATGCTGAACGGGATTATCTGTGGTGGTTATCCTGTGACTGTCCCCCGTGTATGTGCCGTGTGCAGATCTGGGTAGCGGGTAGCTACTTTGTCACTGTGTCCCAGGTCTTCAGATCAAAAGGAACCTTCTCTGCACCTGACCCATATTTAGATGCCAGGAGCCTGGTCCTTGAGCTGAATGTCCATGTCATAACAGACAGGACTATTGGAGCATTTTGAGAAGGGATAAGTTTATGTAGACTCGTGCATAGCGCATGAGAGCAATGTAAGTAAACTTATCACCAAAGAGCAGACCGTGGAGGTTCTAAAATATGCCCACAAATTCTTGCCAGCCCTTCCATTTAGATGGGAGAGTGAACTGGTGGAGCCCCGGCTGTTCTAGCCGCCAGCTGTCTGAGCCATCCCAGACCAGAAGCCAGACATGAGTGGAGAGACCCTGCACACGACCCTTGCCCTGGCCACGTCTGACTGTGACTGCAGGTCAACCAGCAGGGGAGCTGTCTAGCCAAGCCCGGCTAACTGGATCAGCTCGGTCAGCCTATACTCATGAGCAAAGCAAGTGTTATGGTTGTCAGCCACTCTGGGGGACCCTGCTGTTATACGGCAATGGAGAATTGGAACAGCTCTGCTCTTGGGTTTGAAGTTTTGGCCGAACGCCATATTTTTTGCCAGCGTTCGCTTCCACTTGCATTAGTGGACCAATTAGTATTTTTCAGTGTCTGCAATGTATCATTCACAGTAGAGTATTTGGAAGACCTCACAAAGCAGGCAATTTTATTGTACTCCTGTAATTCTCAATATTGTTTAATCTTCATCTTCTGTTTAAACTTTCTTTGCTTTAGTTCATGCACAAGGTTGGAATATGTTTTTTAAACTCTCTCCCTAGGACTTCTTAGGAACACCACTTTGGGAATGATCCTCTTGAAGGGCCCTGAACAAACATGCTTCTTTTCATGAGATCCACTCTGAAGGGGACCCTAGTCCCACACAGTTATTTTTGGAGGCCTCCCTGAAGTCAGTTGAAGATGAAAGTGATGCCCTGATAGTATCGTGTTCTATCATGATTTGTTCAGCTAGAGCAAGCCCCCTAGGAGAACGCCCCACTTCTACCCCAGTCTGGTGTTTCTGCTTCGGAGGCTCTGCCTTTGCGTTTCTTCCATTGTGAAAAAACCTCACTGGGAATGAGACTAGCAGTCCCCAAGGACAGGCTTGCATCCTGTGCTGCCAGCTGCCTATGATGCCTCTGGCTTTACAAGAGCAACAAGTGCAACCTTTGAGCATCTTTTGGTTCTGGGGGAGGGGAGGGGCTTAATGGGGTTGATGACAGCTTTTCTCCCATGTTCAGCTCCATGCTGCTGCTTCCAACACAGGCTGATGCTCCTTCCCGCCCCCCCCTTAATGCTTCTACTTCAAAACTTTTTTTGGTCTGAGACTGAATATACCAGACGTTAAAAAACATGATCAGGAACTTCATATGGACTCAAGAGTTAATCTCTTTGTTTATCCTTAAAATAGAGTTTTGCCCTAAAGTAGTCACGTTCAATTAAATGTCATTTCTGTTCTTTCTGGTGCAGTGAGGGTTAAAGGCCATCAGGATGACTCCACAGAGAGACCAAAATTGCCCTTATTTAATTTTCTCAGAATAGAGAACATTCGTCAGGGGAAAAAAATAATAAAACTATCATAAAGTTACGAAAAGTACACAAGGAAAAAATTAAAGGATTATATTTTAAAGCCTCGGGACACAGAATATTATTCCTTATAAGATACGTTCCATGGTATTATTTCCTGGAATGCTCAGGATTTTTTTTTTTTAACTACCTAATGACTAAACCACAAACATGCAGATCATAAAAGCTTCAGAGAAAATGCGTTGGTATTTTTCTTTAGCGGGGTTTACTTGTAGCTTCTAGCACTGTTGGTATGAAGTGTTACATCAGAACAGTTTGTTCTCAAATAAAAGTGTCATTCACAATTTATAAAATACTGTATGGTCTCCATAGCACGTATATGCAACTGTGTGAAGTGGGTACAAGGTCATCACCTGAAATGCAAGTAAAGCTCGGACGTCAAACAAAGGAAGTTCCTACAAGAACCAGAAGTAGATTCCAAAATATCTTCTCATGTAATTTCCCTCCTAAAAGATGTTCTTTAAAACCAAAAATTCTATGGTGGTTCTATGCCAGTGAAGATACAAATGCTATTTGAGTCATCAAGCTGTCACTGACCTTCTAATACTGCAGACTCCTCATATTGTGTCCAGGCTTGGCTAAGGGCTGTCACTCCCAGGGGTTCTAAACTTTGATCTATGCCAAATGATGGACAGTCAAACCACTCGGTTTTGTGGTGTGTGGGGCATTTCAATGTACAACGCGTTCCCTGTGCCCAGGCACTGCATCATCTCTTAGCATCTCCTTTGTAAGGAGTTTGGGCTCCCTGGAGTAGCAATGATGTTCTCAGCTCAAGAGTGAGCCACATCTTTGTCCGCTCCTCTATCAGTGGACGCGTAGGTCGCTTCCATTTCTTGGCTGTTATAAATAACACTGCAGGGAGCATTGAAGTGCATGTATGTTTTAGAATTAGTGTTTTCATTTCCTTTGGGTAAATGCCCGGAAGTGAAAATTGCTGGATCATATGGCAGTTCTACTTTTAATTTTTTTGAGGAACCTCCATACTGTTTTCCATGTGGCTGCACCGACTTACATTCCCACCAAAAGTGCACAGGGGTTCCCTTTTCTCCACACCCTCGCCAACACTTATTTGTTGTCTTTGATAACAGCCATCCTCACAGGGGTGAGGTGATGTCTCATTGTGGCTTTATTTGCACTTCCATGATGATTAGTGATGTTGAGCATCTTTTCATATGTCTGTTGTCCATCTGTGTGTCTTATTTGGAAAAATCTCTGTTTAGGTCCCTTGCCCATTTTTTTAAATCAGGTTTTGTTTTTGTATTTTTTTTTTTTGATGTCAAATTGTATGTGTTCTTTGTATCTCTTGGATATTAATCCATTATTGGATATATCATTTGCAAATATCCTCTCCCATTCTGTAGGCTGCCTTTTTGTTTTGTTGATGGTTTCCTTCACTGTGCAAAAACCTTTTAGTTTCATGTGGTCCCATTTGTTTATTTTTTCTTCTATTTCCCTTGCCTGAGAAGATGTATCCAAAAAATACTCCATACTGCCTGTTTTCTTCTAGTAGTTAAATGGTTTCAGGCCTTACATTTAAGTCTTTAATCCATTTTGAGTTTATTTTTGTATATGGTGTGAGAAGGTAGTCCAGTTTGATACTTTTGCATGTAACTGTTTGGTTTCCCCACCACCATTTATTGAAAAGGCTTTCTTTTCCCTGTGGTATGTTGTTGCCTCCTTTGTCATAGACTAACTGACTATATAAGTGTCAGTTTATTTCTGGGCTGTCTGTTCTGCTCCATTGATCTATGTGTCTGTTTCTCTGCCCCTACCATACTATGTTAATGGCTATAGCTTTGTAGTATTGTTTGAAATCAAGGACTCCAATACCTCCAGCTTTGTTTTTTCTCAAGATTGTTTTCACTGTTAGGAGACTTTTGTGTTTCCATACAATTTTAGAATTATTTGTCCTAGCTCAGTGCAATATACCATTGGTGTTTTGACAGGGATTGCATTGAATCTGTAGATTGCCTTGGGCAATAAGTTCATTTTATTTATTTAATTAATTAATTTATTTATATTCTAATCCCAAACTCTTTTTTTTTTTTTTTACTTGCGGTACGCGGGCCTCTCACTGTTGGGGCCTCTCCCGTTGCGGAGCACAGGCTCCGGACCCACAGGCTCAGCAGCCATGGCTCACGGGCCTAGCTGCTCCATGGCATGTGGGATCTTCCCGGACCGGGGCACGAACCCGTGTCCCCTGCATCGACAGGTGGGCTCTCAACCACTGTGCCACCAGGGAAGTCCCCAAACTCTTTTTTTAATTAATTAATTAATTAATTATTTTAAACAGCAGGTTCTTATTAGTTATCTGTTTTATACATATTAGTGTATAATGTCAATCCCAATCTCCACCGTCACCCTGATACCAAAACCAGACAAAGATAATACAAAAAAAGAAAATTACAAACCAGTATCACTGAAGAATATAGATGCGTAAATCCTCAACAAAATACTAGCAAACAGAATCCAGCAACACATTGAAAGGATCAGACAGCATGATCAAGTGGGATTTATCCCAGGGATGCAAGGATTCTTCAGTATACACAAATCAATCAGTGTGCTACACGATATTAACAAATTGAAGAATGAAAACCATATGATCATCTCAATAGATGCAGAAAAAGCTTTTGACAGAATTCAACACCCATTTATGATAAAAACTGTCCAGAAAGTGGGCATAGAGGGAACCTACCTCAACATAATAAAGGCCTATACTACAGATCCACAGCAAACATCATTCTCAATGGTGAAAAACTGAAAGCATTTCCTCTGATATCAGGAACAACACCAGGATGTCCACTCTCACCACTGATACTCAACATAGTTTTGGAAGTCCTAGCCACGGCAATCAGAGAAGAAAAAGAAATAAAAGGAATACAAATTGGAAAAGAAGAAGTAAAACCGTCACTGTTTGCAGATGACATGATACTATACATAGAGAATCCTAAAGATGCCGCCAGAAAACTACTAGAGCTAATCAATGAATTTGGTAAAGTTGTAGGATACAAAATTAATGCATAGAAATCTCTTGCATTCCTATACACTAACAACGAAAGGTCAGAAAGAGAAATTAAGGAAAGTCTCATTCACCATTGCAACAAAAAGAATAAGATACCTAGGAATAAACCTGCCTAAGGAGACAAAAGACCTGTACTCAGGAAACTATAAGACACTGATGAAAGAAATCAAAGATGACACAAACAGATGGAGAGGTATACCATGTTCTTGGATTGGAAGAATCAATATTGTGAAAATGACTGTACTACCCAAAGCAATCTAGAGAGTCAGTGTAATCCCTATTAAATTACCAATGGCATTTTTTACAGAACTAGAACAAAAAATCTTAAAATTGGTATGAGAACCAAAAGACCCCGAATAGCCAAAGCAGTCTTGAGGGGAAAAAATCGGAGCTGGAGGAATCAGACTCCCTGAGTTCAGACTATACTACAAAGCTATAGTAATCAAGACAATACGGTACTGGCACAAAAACAGAAATATAGATCAGTGGAATAGGATGGAAAGCCCAGAGATAAGCCCATGCACCTATGGTCAACTAATCTATGACAGAGAAGGCAAGGATATACAGTGGAGAAAAGACAGTCTCTTCAGTAAGTGGTGCTGGGAAAACTGAACAGCTACATGTAAAAGAATGAACTTAGAACACTCCCTAACACCAGACACAAAAATAAACTCAAAATGGATTAAACACCTAAATGTAAGACCAGACACTATAAAACTCTTAGAGGAAAACATCGGAAGAACACTCTTTGACATAAATCACAGCAAGATCTTTTTTGATCCACCTCCTAGAGTAATGGAAATAAAAACAAAAACAAACAAATGGGACCTATTGAAACTTAAAATCTTTTGCACAGCAAAGGAAACTCTAAACAAGATGAAAAGGCAACCCTCAGAATGAGATAAAATATTTGCAAACGAATCAACTGGCAAAGGATTAATCTGCAAAATATATAAACAGCTCATGCAGCTCAATATTAAAAAAAAAACAAACAGCCCAATTAAAAAATGGGCAGAAGACCTAAATAGACATTTCTCCAACGAGGACATCCTGATGGCCAAGAGGCACATGAAAAGCTGCTCAACATTGCCAATTATTAGAGAAATGCAAATCAAAACTACAGTGAGGTGTCACCTCACACCGGTTAGCATGGGCATCATCAGAAAATCTACAAACAACAAATGCTGGAGAGGGTGTGGAGAAAAGGGAACCCTCTTGCACTGTTGGTGGGAATGTAAATTGATACAGCCACTATGGAGAACAGTATGGAGGTTCCTTAAAAAATTAAAAATAGAATTACCATATGACCCAGCAATGCCACTACTGGGCATATACCCAGAGAAAACCACAATTCAAAAAGACACATGCACCCCAACGTTCACTGCAGCACTATTTACAATAGCCAGGTCATGGAAGCAACCGAAATGTCCATCGACAGATGAATGGGTAAGCTGTGGCACATATATACAATGGACTAGTACTCAGCCGTAAAGGAATAAAACTGGGTCATTTGTAGAGATGTGGGTGGACCTAGAAACTGTCCTACAGAGTGAAGTGTGACAGAAAGAGAAAAACAAATATCGTATATTAATGCATGTATGTGGAATCTAGAAAAATGGTACAGATGGTGGTGGGATGAATTGGGAGTAAGTTCATTTTAACCGTATTAATGCTTTCAATGTACGAGCATGATATATCTCTCCATTTGTTTCATCTTCAGTTTCTTGCATCTGTGTCTTATAGTCTCATAGTTTTCTGAGTACAGTTCTTTTACCTCCTTGGTTAGATTTATTCCTAGGTATTTTATTCGTTTTGATACAGTTGTAAATGGGACTGTTTTCTTAATTTCTCTTTCTGATAGTTCATTATCAGTGTATAGGAAAACAACAGGTTTCTGTATATTAATTTTGTATACTGCAACTTTATGAAATCCTGCTTTTTGCGACAACATGGATGGATCTAAGGGTGTGATGCTAAGTGTGAAACATCAGAGAAAGACAAGTACCACGTGATCTCACTAATATGGAATCCAAAAACCAAAACAAATAAACAAAATGAGAACAGTCGTAGGTACAGAGAACAAATGAGTGGTTGCCAGAGGGGAGGGGAAGGAGGGGGTGGACGATATAGGTGAACAGGATTCAGAGGTACAGAGCTCCAATTATATGGCATATAAGCCATGGGGGCGTAATATGCAGCATAAGGGATATAGTCAAAAATATTATAAAAACTTTGTAATAGTGTATGCCCACTGTATCACAATAAGAAAAAAGGGTGGGCCCAGAGATGGGGGATGGAGCAATGGGTAAAACTGAAATCCCCTGCCTAGTGCAAAAGGGCAAAATGAGTGACAGAATTCTGACTCTGGGGAAAAAAAAAAGTTTTGTTGAAAATGTCAAGTCTTCCCAGTGTGATGTGTATAGGTTCTTGGTCCCAAAAGAAGAAAAGTGTTCTTTTATTTTAAAATTTGCATCCGGCAACTTGGTATTGAGTCGCTGTATATCCTGAGAAGCGAATGCAATTAAGTAATTACAAATTGCATATTTAGTTTCTGTTTACTATGGTGGAGAAGAAACAAATTCATGCTAGGAAGGGAACTGGGACTCTGGTACCTTCCTGATGGGTGTTCACAGGGCAAAAAGCAGAGGCTGTTTCAGTTTTGTTCCTTGAAATGCGGTGACCTGTCTAATCTTTGATTTTTTTTTTCATTGAAAGAGTTTCTTTATTTGCTCTGGTAGTTTGATTCCTTCCTTAATAAAAGACCACTTTCACAAACCGTTCTGAATTTATGTTATCTAAAGTAACAGGATTCTAGACGATCTCTTTTACATTTATACAGGATTCTTGTGTATGTGATGTCATTTGACTGGAAGAATAGATGTAGAAATAGGTGTAGGTGTACGTGTAGGTGTAGGTATAGACATAATTATGCCGAAACATTCACATTTGATTGCTTAACTTTTAAGGAAGGAAGAAAATGTCCACAGGGTTACTTTAACTCAAAATTCCTAACCCGTTTTAGCTCTCAACAACTCTATGCTGGATTTAAAGCAGGGGACCTAGGTGCACCAGTTATGAGCACAAACTTTGGGAGAAGATGTCTTCACATCTTATTTGCTGTGTAACCTCAGACAAATTTGTTAACCTCTCTGTGCCTCAGTGTTCTCATTTGCAAAATGGGGAAAATGACAGTACACCTTTATGGGCGATTGCTGTGAGAATTGAACCATGACGTGAAAGCTCAGTGGAACAGTTCATGGCATGTGGCACCTGCTTTACAAGCGTTCACTTCTGCTATCATTATACGTGTAGAGAACAATATTCTAAGATGTTCATCCATGTTCCCAAGTCCACAACAGCATATTCATGGTTCAAATGCAGGTCTAGTTCCAGGTTCCTGTCCTAAGGACAACTTTGTTGATGACGGCTTGAATGTGGCGCTCTGGATCCTTGTTCTGGAGCTCCAGCTCTGTGGACTGGGACACATTCCTCTTGCATCTAATTTCCTCCTTTCTGGATCATAGGGGCCTCTTAATGGAATTCCTGTGCTCTTCAGAGTTAGGGCAAGAATCAGATAATTTTAAGCAGTCAAAATTACAGAGGGCTGGAAAGGGTTTGGTGGTTTTATGATTTCCTGGTTTTAAGTAAAAAATTCCTCATTATATAGATGCAAATGTGTGATGGAAACATGGTCCAACATCTAGGTCCTTAAGTCAAGGAGATGGGACAGCCACAGTGATGCCTCACCGTGGGTCTAAAAGATACTCAATGTGTTGTGTATTTTTATGCCTTACATTGTATTTTTACTGGAATTTACATTTCTGGATTGACTTGGGTGTTCTGCTTGTGTTTTTATTTTGCCTGTGTCTTTCACTTAAGTTGTAGATAACAAGAATAGACATCTAGATATATAGAAAGGCTTTTGAAGAGAAGCAGAGTTAGTAAAGAAACAGTGTGGGGCCAACATCAAATTTTCCAAGCAGGTAGAAAATATAAACCAAACCCAAAATGTTGGGTGCATAATTTGATAGATTGCTGGCACATATGGCCTTCTGTCTGTAAGAAATCAGATGTGAACAATTTTTGGACATCAAGTAGCTTATAAAGGAAAGTATTTGATGAGTCGAGCAAAGGAATGAGCAATAGCCATACGATTTAGATTTCCTGAAAATTCTCTAGAGTTTGAAGTAAAAGGAATTTTCACTTTGGCACACTACATCTCAGAGTTGGCTGAACCAAACATATTTCAAAAATAATTTGAACTCTCGGTTGAGCCTAAAACATATTTTTTTCCCACAAGCCTTAAAACCATGTCTTATTTTACCCAGAAATTTTAGTTCTTTACATCCCAAGGGAAAATGTACATTTGGACACTCCTGAAATAAATGAGACTTTTTAGGTTAAGATGAATGGTCTGTAAAATACATTTATAAACTGTACTAGGCAGTCTTCAAGGTATTCACACTCCTGTATCAGTCCTCTCCCTCTCTGAACATGGTTGGTCTGGTCTGTGCGACCCAAAAGAAGTATGACTCTTTTCGGGTTTCCATGTTCTGTATCAAAGGGGAGCTTGGTTCCATGCACTGGGGACACAGGTTTCTAGATCATTTGTCAGTGTATCTGGTTCCTACTTTACATTTTAAACATTGGTGACTGTATGTAGATAGCAAAGGAAAGGGAAATCAGCTTTTTGCCCTCCCCCCAAATTATATATGTGTGTGTGTGTGTGTGTGTGTGTGTGTGTGTGTATATATAATTATAATATATATATAATATATATAATATATATACTTTATATCATATATATATATGTATGTATGTTTGGCAACCTTATTCTTGCATTATTTACAAAATTCAGTCTACCTATATCTTTTGCTCCTATTTTATAAATATTAGAGAACACTGGCCCCCCCCCACACACACACACACAACAGTTAGGCCATTTTGTACCCTTTCTGTTTATTAGGCTGGGAAAGATGTAAAAGACACATCATAGCAAAATAATGTTTTATCAGGAGAAACAATCCAGTGAAAAGCTATAGGTTTCCACCTACAACTATTGCCTATATATCTCATAATAATGTCATCACTCCCTTCTTTGAAACAACTTTCTACAGAAAGACTTCATTCGCTAGAACTTGCATAAACGTAGCATCAAAGTCTTAATTCACTTCTGTAGAGTTGGGGTCATATATTTTGCCATGCATTTGAATATTTTGAAGTTCCTGGATGGCAACAGGATGAAAAAGTAACTTTTTCCCTTAAATGACTACTTTGTAGAAATGAATATAGCCATTGTTTTCTGAACTTCAAACACATGGCATAGGTCTTAGTACCTTTGAAGTCAGGCTCACTTTTGGCACAGTTTACATCGTGGCCACTGGAAAAGCTTTCGTGGTCCTGTAGACACGGCTGTAATATTTGACATCGTGGTGTTCACCAGACCTGGTTTCCTCCGAAATATGCACACACCGACCGCTTCAAGGAAGGATTGTGAATGCCTGCATCCCGTTTGTTTCGTACCAGTGTTCTCCCCGTGTGTCTTAGTTTTTGTTAGCTCTTTGGCCAGTGTATGCCGTTGCTGTCTTTCTCTCCATTTGGTCAGACATTCTGTTGATGCTAATTCATGAATGTCACCTTCGTTTTTCAGTCTTCCTATGGCAAATGACGTTCTCACAGCTTTTGCTCATCATCTAAATGACATTAGAGCAAACTCTCACTTGCTTAAGACAGTAAAAGGTTACACGCATTATAGGGGGATGGTAGGAAGAACTAAACACAGAACCAAGTCTCAGTATTACAGGGGTACTACATTTTTAGTGCCTGCTCTATTTGCTTATTAGGTGAATAATTGAAACTCTCTCCTACTGAATTTGATTATCTTTTAGGATAGAAGACTTGCAGACTCCACATGATACCAGATTTTCAACACTAATAATATCCTTCTCAGCAGGGGAAAGCTACTCAGCTTTATATACTCGGATACTTTATTTTCACCATCAAGCAAGATAGCTTATATCCCGTCAATATAAAATATGTTTATGAGGTAATGTAGCTAATATGTACTGGCATCATTTTCCCATAAAGGTCCCAGCGAAGATTTTAAAACTTACCCTGCTGACAATGAAGCCCACCCGTGCCATAATATGGAAATAAATTACATTGCTCTTTAGACAACAGGATCCTAATTTGTCCATTTTGGGACACGTCAAACTTTGTAAAGTTACTCTTCTTGATATCTGTTGGTTTCCGGGTGGAGAAATTACTCCTGGCAACATGGAAAGGGTCTGACCAGGTAGATGCTGACATTTCTTTCAGTGGATGTTTCCCAACTGACACACTGGAGACATATTTTAAAGAGTTTTGTTTTTGTTTTACCTGGACACGCAGTGTACATTTTGAATATGTATTTACTGTCGTAAATCAGTCTCTTTTTTCACATCATTGGAAATACTTTGCTACTGCCTTCTCGATGCCTGGCTTATTCACAGATACATGAAAGGCTCTGATTGTTCCCCTGTTGAGTGCCCTCAGCTTCGGCTGGAGGATAGAGCAGATCAAAGTATGATAGGGTCCCTTTCAATCTGGTGAAATGAACAGGACACTGCAAATGAGACCATATCTGGTTGCAGGTGTTAAAGTCTTGTGTTTGGGGCGTCTCTGTGGCGCCCAGGACAGAGCCGCTGCAGCACAGTCATGAGACTGCCTTGTGGGGCATCTCCAGCATGTGGAATCACTCTGGCTTCTCTCACGTGGTCCAAGTCCACACGCTGGGTCATTTTGTCACAGAGGGTTAGGGCTTGCATTTGGAGAAGTAGAAATGGCAGGTGTTTGAGAATGCTGATGTGTCTAGCATGTGCTTGCATCCATGTATGATTGGTGGGATCATGTGTGATAGACAAAGCATTATGACGGTTGTGGCATCGTGTAAAAAGCCATTTATTGTGATCTTGAAAGCACATTTTTGGCACAAAACTTTGTCAACAAGTTGAATTATTTTAACCTTTAATGTCACCCATTATAAAGTGTTAGATGACACCTGTTTTCCAGGCACTGGTGTTCCTGTTGAAAACCTGTTCTGAATAGAACCCACGTGCCATTTGATTTCACTTCTCACCAGGATTCACCACCCAGCACTTCACTACTGCAGTTTCTGTGGCAAAACCACTCTTAGAAAATAAAAAGTCAGTTGATAAAGAGAAATAGTTTAACTTGACCTTATGAAAAAGATTGCTTCCTGCAGAGCCTACCATTCTATTTTTTTTTTAATTTTTATTTTATATTGGTGCATAGTTGATTAATGATATTGTGTTCCGTTCAGGGGTACAGCCTAGTGACTCAGTTACACATATACATGTCTCTATTCTTCAGATTATTTCCCCATTTAGGATATTACAGTATACTGAGCAGAATTCCCTGTGCTGTACAGTAGGTCCTTGTTAGTTATCCGCTTTTAGTAGTGTGTAGATGTCAATCCCAAACTCTTTTGCACAGTGCACGAGTCTAGACCAAACGCGAAACGTGAAGTTTGTACTGGTGTATCGCACTTTCAGCCTTTGATTTCTCGCAGAACCAGAGAGCCTATGGGAGAGCACGAGTGACAAAATGCACACAGCGTTTGGGTGACCAGGAACGTTGTGATGCGGCAGTGGTGGTGAGATTCACAGTGCGACCTTATAGACGCTAATGAGCTATGTAGCTGCAGTTTCAGGAAGCCTCTCTGGAATCATCAGTTATATTGTGGAACTCTCACTCTTCTAGATTAAAAAATATAAGCTTGAGATGTAATGGGAAACTTGTAATTAAGGAGCTAGTAAACAGAGGAAAAGCCTAGCAAAAATTAAGTGAAATAAGTATCGGTGAGGCCTTTCTCCTTCTATCATTCTCTTGCTGGAATGCTGCATTGCTTTTACAGTAAAGAAGAAAACATTTGGGTCCCATTTAGCAGGCAACTTAGTATTTTTTTTTAACGCTTGGAGTTTAGGCCGATTTAAGAAGATTTTTTTAAATAGAGTAAGTATCTTGTTGATCTTTATTTAAAAATTGAGATATACTACACATACCATGTATTTTACCCTTTTAAGATCTACAGTGCGATGTTTTTTAGTCTATTTGTAAAGCTGTGTGACCATCACCACTGTCTAATTGCACAACATTTTTATTACCCTAAAAAGGAAACCTGTACCTTTTTGCTGTGTACCACACAGCCACACCAGCAGGCAGCCACTACCCTACTATGTCTTGGTCTGTTCTACACATTTCATAGAAATGGGACATACAGCACGTGGCCTTCCATGCCTCGCTTTTAGAGAAAAGGGAGTCGGTATCGAAAATGAGATAAGAAGGTTATACTGGAAAGCTTCGTGCAAAGGCAAGAAATAAAATTTCTGCCATCAGTTTCGAAAGGCAACTTCCTTTTGGTTTCTGGTGAGGCACATACTCAGTGCACTCGCTGTCATTCTCCCGCAGGGTCTCGTTTTTCCCATAGTGAGCAGAGGAATACAGGAGGTAGCAGTGAGTAAAGCTGCTGGTTATTAATGTTAATATTGTTATTAACAATATTAACAATATTAATAAGTCTATTGTTACACTTACTAGTTTCTTTGGTCCATTATACAGATGTGGTCACAGAACGCAGGGAGCAGAGAGAACATGGGGACACAGTGGTTGACGTTTACTGAGGGTGTGTCTGTGCTTGACACTCCACGTGCTCCTTGATTTAATCCAGGGATGGAGAGACCAAAGGAACCGAATAGAGAGTCAGAAACAGAACCACACAGAGTCCATTGATTTTTGATAAGCAAAGGCAACTCAAAGGAGAATGTATAATCTTTTTGGTGCTGCAACAATTAGACATCACCCAACCAAAAAAAGGGAACTTAGCCTCAGACTTTGAAAAAAGTTACGCCTTTCGAAACCATCTCAAAATGGAGCGTTAGGCCTAAATGTATAATGCAAAACTGTGAAACTTGTGGAAACTAACATAGGACAAAATCTAGGTGACCTCTGGTCTGGCAATGACTTTCTAGATATACTACAAAAAGCATGACCCATGAAAGAAAAAAATTAATAAGTAAGGGTTCATTGAAATTAGAAACTGCCCTGTTAAAAGAATGAAAATATAAGACAGAGAATGGAAGGAAACATTTACAAAACACATATCTGATAAAGGAATTGTGTCCAAAATATACAAAGAACTCTTAAAAGTCAACAAGAACCACTCAATGAAAAATTAGGAAGAAAAAAAAACCTGAACGGACTCGTCACCGAAATGATACACAGGTGCCAGATAAGCATTAAAAAGGATGTTAAACATCTTTTTTAAAGGGAATTAAAACTTAAAACTATGAGTTGCTTCTGCCCCGTTAGAATAGTGAAAACAAAACAAAACAACAAATCCCCCCCACCCCCCCCCCCAAAAAAAAAACCACCACCAATTGCTGGAGAAGATGTGGAGAAACAGGAACTTTAATGCAGTGCTGGGGGGCAGGGATGCAAAATGAGCCACTTTGCAACACACTTGGGCAGTTTCTAACAAAGCGAAACATAGGCTGACGATACCATCCAGCAGTCATGCTCCTGAGTATTGACCCAACTGATTTAAAAACTTGGTCCACCCAAAAAAACCCTGCACACACACGTTTATATCAGCTTTACTCATAATCACCCGAATCACCTGGAAGTGGTCAAGATGTCCTTCAGCAGGTGGACGGTAAACAAACTGTGATGGTAAACATCCACACCATGGAATATGATTCAGTAACGGAGAAAAGCAGAGTGAGCCATCAGGCCACAAAAGATGGAGTAACCTTAAATGCATATTGCTACGTGCACAAGCCAGTCTTCAGAGGATCCATCCTGTATTATTCTGTTTGTGTGGCATTCTGGACAAGGGAAAATTAGAGTGGTGAAGTGTCAGTGCTCTGTAGGGTTGGGCCGGGGGAAGGATTAGTAGATTGATCAGGTGACGTACAGGGCCTTTACGTGTGGTGAGAGTGCCTTGTATGGTGCTATAACCCGTGATGGATACAGGGCACGAGGCGTTTGACAAAACCCCCAGCACTTTACAGCACAAAGAGTAAACTTTAACATACGCAGTACTTTTCAAGATCACGTAAGTTAGAAGATTCGGGAGAGAATGCCGACTGTGACAAAACAATCTGTGTTGCAAACACTGTGTATGAAACAGCTGTGCGATGGGGATGGAGGGGAAAGTGCTGAGCTAAGTAACCTTGGGAATGACCGGAGACTCTGAGAGTAAAAGCCAGAAGAAGCTGCATGAGCCCCAGTCGATAGAGTTCCACCTCAGTGTCTGCGGCTCTGGGTCACCTGCTGTGATGGGGCGGTACGCGTATATATGTTGGAATTGCATGTTAATCAAAGGCATAGTGGGTGGTAGGAGCCAGACTTCTCAGTGTTGCTCTGGAAGGTTGCAGACTGCCGGGCAGGAGGCTGGTCGTGCATTAGGGTTGGAGACCTCACGTGTGGCTTAATGTAAATACAGACGTTTACATATACGAATATGTCTAGGTGTCTAGCTATACCTGGGTTACTATACTTTGGAAACACTTGTACAGAATTCAGAATCAGTCTAAACTAACCCGTGACGATGGTGGTGAGAATCGAGGTTGTCCTGGGTGCACTAAATGTGTCAGCAGAGGGAAGTTTGTGTAGAGACTGTTCTGTAGCATCACCCAGGTCCTGTTGGCACAGGTGTACAAGCAGGAAAGGATCATAGCGCTGCACTCTTAAGAGTCGTGCAGTTCACTCTAAGTTAAATTGTGCCTCAGTTTCCAAACAATTGAAGAGATGATTTCAAATTGCGGTCAGAGTGTTTGATTGCATGGCATTGGGACCATCCTTTCAACAAGGAGTGGAAGTTACTGAGAGAAAGCACAGAGTTCTTAACAGATGTTCTAAATCAGGCTCCCAGTACCCTGGCCTGTTGAGGACGTGGTACGAGGAACAGACAAACCCTCAGTCTTCTCCTGGCCCTCCTGACGCTCCCTAGAATATCTGTATTTTGAGAAATGCTTTCCTTTACTGTGTGGTGTTTCAGTTAACCAGCAATGTGTGAAAGGCGAGCAGGGTATGGAGAATTGCACTTTTATCATTCCCTGGTGGGCTTTGGGGCTTCGCTGGCTGGTAACCATGTGCTGTGGTTGGATTGTACGCTCCCTGCCATACTTCCATTCAGCATTAGCAGTTGGTGGAGATGAAATCCACACGGGATTGTGCTTTTCCATTGTTTTCACCAAACTACAGTCAGTAAAAGTTCTTCCCTGTTTATTTAGATAGTTTATTATTGAATTGGCTGCATTCAAATTCCCAGGAACTCTGTGACTAGTAACCCTGACAGCAAAACGCAGGTGCTTAGGAGGATGGGAAGTTGAATTCGTTTCAAGTTACACACCTGCCTTTTCTTCACTGATGGCAGTTAACTTTGACCTCGGCTTATGCATAGACGTTTGTCTTGTGAATGTTCATTCCCCAGGCTGAGCACCTTGTTTTGAAACTGAAATGCTCTTGTAACAAAACGAAACAGTAAGGTCCTCACTTAACAGAATTAAAAGTACTAACTTCCTAAAACAGTTTTGTCCTAAAATTCCTCAAACATTGATCACTGAGCCAAGGCTGGAGGGAATGGACTATAATTGGGGGAACAGAATTCTCGAGTGAAAGGCTCATGTGAACATCTGGAAGAGAAGCCTGGAGGGTTGACCTCAGAAAATGACAACTTGCACGGTGACCAAAAAGTGCAGGCTTCTGCATCCTGCGGGTGGAGGTGACCAGTGGAGTTAGTGAATGTGGGGAAAGCTGAAAGCATTACGGCAGACTGTGGGCTTGTTCATGTTTCTTTTCTAGGAATAATTCGACCCTTATTTTAAAAGCTCTCTGTTAACCAATGAAAGTTTAAACGATATATTTTTACAGCTAGGTGGACTTCTGTGATATGCAAAGTCAGTATTGTTCTTCTGCTGCTGAGCCAAGTATCATGGTCTCCGTAGAGAAAGTTCTGAATGAATTATTTTGGAGTGATGGGACTCTCATCACTGACATTCCTTCAGTGGAGAATGTCAGAGGAAGCCCTCCATGTGTGAATTGCCCACAATGCCATGTGTTGCCTGCCCCTGGTCCAAGACTCATAGAAGATTAACGTCCAAAAGAAAATCGCAGCTGGCATGTGGTTATTATTTCTGCCTTTTAGCTGTCAAACCTGGCCTCTGAATCTCATAGCAACATAAGATAAAACTGACCACCATGAATTCATAGAATGACCCAGCAAGCTGGCCAAGTAGCTTCTAATTAGAGCCCAGCGTTATGCAGAAGCTTCATAGTATTAACTGAGGTGTACCGTATGAGAAGCTTCAGTATTAACTGAGGTGTACCGTATGAGAGGTATTCTTAAATTGTGGCCTAGCGCCAGCAAATTGCATCCGTAAGAGCTCTAGAATATGCCTTTCAAAGCTATATCTCCTTTATGCAACGTCATCTTTACCCCCACGCCCCGGGCGCCCTGCAGTACACACCTCAACCATGTCTCTGCTTCCCCTCCTCTCGGTCACCGTGCAGCAGCCCTGCTGGTTTTTATCCAAAGGCTATTTTTAGGAGAGTTTTAGTTTTACAACAGAACTGAGAGGGAGGTACAGAGATGTCCCACCTACACCCCACCGACCCTGCCCACCCACGGACATGCATGGCCTCTCCTGTTACCAGCATCAGTCAGCAAAACGGTACTTTTTTTTTTTTTTTTTTTTTTTTTTTTTTAACCAAGAATGAACTTACATCGACACATCACGATCACGATCACCCAAAGTCCATAGTTTACCTTAGGGTGTACACGTGGTGTTGTACATTCTGTGGGAACCGACTAATGTGTAGTGGCGTGTATCCTTCCGTATGATGTCAGAATGTCACACAGAGTATTTTCACTGCCCTAAAAACCCTCTGTGTTTTGCCTATTTATCCTTCCCTCCCCCATAAGCCCTGCCAACCACTGATTCTTTTACCACCTCCCTAGTTTTGTCTTGTCCAAATTGTCATATGGTTGGAATCGTTACAACACGTAACCTTCTCACTCTGGCTTCTTTGCTTACTGATGTGCGTTTCAATGTCCTCTGTAAACACATAAATCAGATTATATGGCCCCCTTCAATTTAAAATTATTTATTTACTCCCACTGAAAACGTTTTACTGTATCCTCAGGATCTTTCGGCGTGTTTTCTGAACAACCTCGTCCTGTCAGACGAGACCCTAACATTATCGACCACCACAGTGTATCCCACATTACAAAGATGTGGGTTCAGAAAAAGTACTTGGAATGTGACCACTTATAATATTCTAACCCAAACACAAAGAGCTTGTTTTTATAAGTAGAATGTTTCATGCAGTGCTTTATGTATCCAAACAGCGTACTGTTCTACGTATAAGTTACGTCACGTAAGAATAAAGTTAACACCGATGGACCCTCCAAATGCCTATGAAGCTAAGTTGATCGCTGTATTCCTCTTTTATCATGTCATCTTTTCTCTTCCCAGTAACAGCCACTGTATTTAATTTTTGTGCTTTTTAGTATCTTTTTAAATAGAATTTTATTACACGTGTATTTGTCCCTAAGTAGATTTTGTTTTGTGTCTTTTTCAAATCCCTTTCATACGTCAGTATTAGTTCTGTTGAGGTTAGGTCACACAGAGCGGGATACATGTGTTTTCAAGTTTAGCAGATGTATACTCACGAAACAGCTACCATAATGAGATGGAGCATATTTCAGTCACCCCAAAATGTTATTTCACCCCTCGTTGTGCTTCATTGCCACCATTATTCTCCTCACATCCGGGGAACTGTTGACTGCTCATTTTCACTATCATTTATCATCAGGAAAATGCAAATGCAGACCACAATGAGGTGTAAGTACACACTGGCCAAAATGATGGCCATGAAGTAGACCGACCATAGCAAGTGTCAGTGAAGTTGTTGAGCAACTAGGTCACTCATCATGGCTGCTGGGGACCTGAAATGTCACGCTGCAGAACAACAGGGCATTTTCTTACAGAGTTACACACACCTCCCGTGGTCCAACCCAGCAGATCCCTCATAGGATTTACCCCAGACCTGATACCGTATATGTACATATGAAGATGGATGCACCAGTGTCAGCAGCTTTCATCATAGTAGACACAAACTGGAAGTGACAACACTGTCTGTCAACAGGAGAAAAGATAAATTGTGGTACATGGATGGTTACTCAGCATAAAAATGAAGAAACCATCATTACATGCAGCAGTATGGTTGAATCTCAAAATGAATATGTTGAGGGAATGAAACCAGATTAAAAAAAAAAAGCACACACTGCACAATTCCATCTCTATTAAATTTTACAACGGGTGAGGCTGATGTATAGCAACACCGAAGCAGGTCAGTGTCCATTGCTTCTGTGCTTTATAAAAAACGGTCTTCAATATGCAGTGTTTAGTGACTTGATTTTTTTCATTGAGTTTCAGGTTTCTAAGATATTGCTGCATGTTGCTGTAATTCACTGTAGTTCATTTATCCTGCTTGTTTGTAACATTTCACTGCGTAAACTGGGAAGATTTGGTCCATTGGCTGCACTTTGCCAACCCCTGCTTTAAGCTATTATTGGCCCAATGCCCAGGACACCAGAGTCTGGGTACCTGGACAACATCAGCTTCTAGAGCAGGAGTCAACCCAGTCTGGCCCTCCACTTGTTTGAGGAAGTAAAGTTTTATTGGGACCCAGTCCCATTCACTTGTTTGTGTGTTGTTTGTGGCTGTCTCGTGCTACAGTGGCAGCATCAAGCAGTTGCAAGTGACACCGCGTGCGCTGCAGAGCCTAAACTGTTTCCTGTCTAGCACCTTACAGGAAGATTCAGCAGAAAATCTCCTGGACCAGGGTCTGAACAAAGATCTTCACCTAAAAGTCTGTGCTGAGCAAGTACAAAGCAAGGACACCCTTCAGGAGGCTAGAGCTGGGGTAAATTACTTCTGTTATCCAAAACTACAGCTATGGAAAATATCCCACACTGAGGCTACTGGCCACACTGAAAAAGATCCCACTGCATTTAAAATTATTAGATCTTTTTAGCCTGTACAGCCCAGGTATCCATGGCTTTGTGACACCCATGCCTTGTACGGGCCAGGTCGCCGTCTTGGTGTCAGCTGAAGTGTGTGATGGTTTTACCTGTCAGTTCAGGTTACCCACAGCCTTGGATAAAGTCAGAAGACCCCAAATAGACCCTCATCCATCTTGAGATTGGCATCCAAGGAGAAGGTTCCAGGGCAGAAAGATGCATCTCCTAGTCATGGCGTGGTCCTATTGCAACAGTAAAATTTATTTGCAGAAAGTAACCTGTCCAGACCATGGTTTTCGTTTTCTTTTCTTTCTTTCTTTTTTTTTTTTTTTTTTTTTCAATACCAGTGAGTATTTCCATATTCCGGGGCCATCCTCCTAGAATGGGAAAGTCTCCACATTTGTGAAGGTATAAGAGGGTTTTACTTTCAGCTCAGCAAACAGACCTCTTTTATTGCCTTAAACCTTTTAAAGAAGCTAGTAGCTGGAGTTGTCCTTAAAATGCCCTTTTATTTTCTGGCTTAATAGCAAAACTGCCTTCTGTCTACACTCTTTCTCTCACCCCAAGAGAGGCCCCATTCTCTAAGAAAGTAGGCAGCGGGCGTGTTGCCAGAAAGGTTCCAAAGTGAGTAGCAACATTCCCCCGCTAGGTATTCTTCTCAAAATCACAAATTCATGGTCCAGCCTCTCCCGGAAAATACTTAAGAGAAGCATCTTTCCATTCAGAAATTCGTTCCTTAAGCATAACCTAAAAAGGTAGCATCTGAAACAAGGATTATTTGCGGAGGGAAAAAAAAAAAGGAACGAGTCTCTTGTTTTAAAAATCTCTCATTCTCACTCTGCCAAGCCTGCATTGCACAAAAATGTGTGTCTTGATTTAAGTTCATCTCTGCCCACTGATTCTCGTCTGCCCAGCGTGATCTGCAAAGCCTGAAAATCAGGCACAGCCTCTGTTGAAGCCGCTAACTGTGTTTGCGAGACTGAAAGAGGATCCAGATGAAGAGGTGAAACTGCTCCAGGCCTCCGTGCCAAGCAGACACCAAAGATATGTCCAAGATTCTCGAGTCTCCTGATAACACAGGGAGAGGCTGGCTCCACCAGGCCGTCAACTGAGCATGGGAACACCACGCAGAAGGGAAGCTGTTCGTCGTTGCTGGCTGCCACTCGGAGCACAGTAACAAAAATGTTGGCGGCCGTTGGCATTCTCAAGTTACAGCCCACAGCTTCGCGAGTTTGCATACACCGCCTTCTGCACATTCCGAGGGTCGCACCAGTGAAAACGAGAACCGTACATTTCAGTTTGCGTGGAGCTTCCTACGCTGGCGTCTCAGCATTTCCGCCCTGTTATCTGACATGATAGTCGCTAATTTACCTGCGAGGCAGGTAGGAAGTGTATCCCTGTATGCAGAGGGGGAAACCGGACACAGAGGAAGGGGGAGCTATGTCCTGTGTCCAGGGCTTCAAAAGAAAGATCATCTCCCTCCTGGCTCAGGATGCAACTGGCTGTGCAAATCCAGGCCCTTTCTTTGGCAGGAAGTTCTCTGCTTCTCGTGTGTGTGAAGAAAAGGTTGAGAAATGCGAGTCTGGCTGCTGGAAGGAAGGGAAATCCAGCATGATCTCTCCCTTTGCCTAACACCGAGATACGGGATATGTGAGCTGTCATTCCTCTAAGGAACTTCAGGGAGGAAGGCTGGAATCTTGATGTAACAGGATGGTTTGTTTATACTGTGGATTCAGGAGTCAAGGGGACATAAAATTCAGAGAAAATTTGTGTCCGGTGTATCTCGTATGCCTAAAGATTTTTACTGATTCTGTCTGTCAACGTTTTCTTTTTTCCATTAGAGGAATTGTTCCTAGGAATCTGGGCTGCTTGATCCCCACAGTTCCGTTTAAGTCATGAAAGCATAACCCTGGCTTGTGGACTTGCTGTTCCTGCTTTAACAGTTATTTTAGAACCATGGAAAGGTTTCCTCTCAATGGAGACTTTGCCCTCAGTCTTTGCTACTTACAGGGCCGCTAGTCCAGCTGCTTCCCACCCTGTGCTGATCTGCAGCCATGCCCGACAGACAGACACACACCCAGGCACAACCAGCTACCTGCTTTATCTGCACCTCAGCACATCCCACAGATCCAGATGTGCGTGGTCGGGCGGGACCACAATCTTTCATGTCCCTGCTGGGCTCCGCAGGAAGACATTGCCATCTGTTTGACCAGGAAGTGGTTCCCGTGACTGTCTTGAACAAGGAGCCACCAGAGACGCGTTGTTAACCTGGCTCATTATGTGTCACCTCCTCCCAGTGTTACAGCCCTGGTAGGACGTGGTTCTCTCTCCAGGCTCCCAGATCTGATTGGGATTTTGCCTCGCGCCTCGCCTGAGCAGAGGAAGTGATTACAGAGAAGAACAGTAGGAGAACTTTAATCTCTCAACTTGAGACGAAGCCATGACTTACTCCCCACAGATGTTTCCCCACCTTTCTCATGCAGTTTGTCACAACTTAAGACGACCTTCACATGGGAGTGGTGGCGTGCATCCTGTTACTCTTATCCTTCTGGCAAGTTTAGGAAATTTCCTGCTGGGCACGCAAATGAAATACTACATATATGTTCGTGTTGGTCAGCAGAATCCATCTCATGCTCTGGAAATCATCTGAAATTCTGTTTTTTTGTTTTTGTTTTTTTTTGTTATACAGCCTTTGGGGCTGTATAATTTGGGGCTTTGAAATCAAATGAAATCACATAGCAAGGGCTGTCCTCTACCACCTTGTAAAGTTTGTCCCCAGATTTACTTACATTTACGTTTTTGTGATTTCAGGGTCCAACATTGCACCAGGGCATAATTTAAAAATAGGACGATGTGGGTCACAATGAAGGATGGTTGACAGATTTAGGTGAGACGATCCACTACTGAGACATAGGACTCCAAATCCCAGTGACTCTCCACACCACCACAGGGAATGCATCTCAACAAAGCACTGACTACCAGTTAAGTGAAAGGAATTTCAGAGTCCAGAAATGTTTACATCCATCCACATAGGGTTACAGGCTGAGTGCAGACAGGAACTAGGCTCCCTGAGAGTTTGGTCAAATGTATGTATACGTGTTCAAATTTGAGATACCTAATCAAAGTGATGTGTGAACTAAAGTAAAAATTACATAGAGGAATGATTACACATGTGATAAAACTGCATTAGCTGGGGCTTCCCTGGTGACGCAGTGGTTGGGAGTCTGCCTGCCAATGCAGGGGACACGGGTTCGAGTCCTGGTCTGGGAGGATCCCACATGCCGCAGAGCAACTAGGCTCGTGAGCCATGGCCGCTGAGCCTGCGCGTCCGGAGCCTGTGCTCCGCAACAAGAGAGGCCGCAACAGTGAGAGTCCCGCGCACCGCGATGAAGAGTGGCCCCCGCTCGCCACAACTAGAGAAAACCCTCGCACAGAAACGAAGACCCAACACAGCAAAAATAAAAATTAATTAATGAAAAAACAAAAAACCAAACTGCATTAGCTGTACACGACCACACAAATGAGTGCGTGTAGAACCCGGAAGGTTGGTGGATATGTTTCCACGTGGTGCCATAGAACTGCAGTTCTGCGAGATGTTACTCTTGGGAAAACGCATGAAGATGACTTGGGACTCTCTCTGCATTATTTCGTGCACTTGCATGTGGATCTGCAAGTTCCTCGACATAAAAAATGCAATTAAAGGCACTCTGTGGAGGAAGGCGGAAAGGCAGCAGGAAGATGCATGTCCTGAAGAGCATTTGTAAGTGTCCACAGAGGGTAGGCAGGCAGAGAAGGTGGATGTGATCTTTAGGGTCCGAGGATTAAATAGCAGAGGGCTGAAGGAAGGTTGGAAAATCCTATGTCTCACTGAGGAGAGAGATCAAATAAGAAGGCCACGATTATGACAGCTGAAAGGAATGTCTCCAGGGTTTCCCACCCTTGACGCGGACACACACACACACACACACACACAGTGTTGGCGCCCGGATTGAATAGACAGCACCAGCGGTTGTCCTGGCTATTAGCACCGGCACTAAAATGGAATCCTGAGTCTCCTGGGTCGCTTTCTTTTACAACTGTGAATGCTGAAATCTGGCTTGTGAACTGATCAAAACTCAAGCTCAAGGTTGCGGTTTGCTGCCTCTTTGGAAAAATCAACCCTTGGGTCGAAATGCTAATCAAGCTTTATTTTAAAGCATGAAAAACAGAGGGGGAAAAAAAAGGAGACAGTCACCGTAGACAAGCTGACTAATTTCTGTTCAGTGATATTTCACAGCCTGGCAGCCCTGGAGTCTGGCACCTTTGATCTCCTTTTCCTAAAGAGCGTTCCTTTTGTAGAGGACACCGCCGTGCTGGGGAGCTGGGTCTGCCCTCTGCCCTGACTCTGTACCTTGTTCTTTTCCCGCATGTGGGCTATAAGAACAGGGTCTCTTGCTAACAGGATGCTTTGGAGATTCAAAGACTTGAAGTTTCCGTAGCGCCACCTGTATCCGCCGTTCACATCTGTCGTCGCCACGTTCGTTCACGTGCACCGCTGAAGGGGAGCCTCTTGTTTACCCTTTTTCCTTCGGGGGGCTGTTGACACTGCAGTTCAACCTCTAGGGACATATGCCCAGGAGAAATGGGAGCATGTGTACCACAAAAGACTCATCTAGGAATGTCCAGAGAGGCACCCTTCGTGGGACTGTGATGAAATAAGTGAGAGGATGCACGCAGGTTAGTAAGGGAAGCATCCTCGGGGAAGGGAGAGGCAGGAGTCGCAGGAGGATGAGGCAGAAAGTTTGGAGCGGGGCCAGGAGATCTCAGTGCTGGGGAGCATCTTGCTCTGTGCAGGCTCGGCTCAAATGCTGTATAATTTCCTGTCCCCTCCCTCTCCCTTAGTTTGGACAGCTAAGATTGGCTATAAAGTGCCAGTGCTCCTGGTGCTACGAGGACTCAGTTTTGTCCATGCCAGTGGCTGGATTAAGGAGGCTTAAAATAGGCTGACTCTACTTTCTATAGTTAAATAACAGTCCATCCTAAATTATTTGGCTTTCAAGAATGCATTCCCCACCTCCACGTCCAAAATACTGATACCGTGAGTGTCAAACAGTAGGCGCGTTACTAGAAGCAGTGAACTTTAATAGAGATGGCGTTGGGTGGACGCGATAATACCCAGGTGTTTACTGTGTCGCTGTTACTAGCAAACCGTGTCAATCTGAAGACTCCCTTCACCTCGTGACGGCTCTGCTGGCTCTAAAACAATGGCTTTGGAGTATATATATGGCTCTAAGATTCTCTACGCTCCCAAAACCTACAGAGTGAAGTTTTCGTATTTTATAAATCAGTAGTTTCATATCTTTGTATTTCACTGTTGGTCCTGAGGGCTCTAGAGTACCATCCCCAAGGCTGATTGAGTTTACTGTTCAGGATTAGAGACTTCATGCTGAACGAGGTGGTTGCTTTTACCACACGTGTGCCAGCCTTTCTCCACGACTCCAGGAAAGCAGTCACGTTCTCTTTCCGTGAATCAAAGCTAAAAGGGGATGCCAACATCTGACGTCACAGGATGCCTGCCAGCTGCAGCTGCGTATAATGAGGAAATTCGATGAGTCACCTGCTTAAGACCACGTGCTGGTTGTTTAGGGTGAGTTTTCAAGGATTCAGTAGTAAAATCATCATTTTCCTGCAGGCATTTAATGCACATTTATAGCTTCAGTGTTGCTTACCCAGCTGTGCAGTATCCTGTGTGTATACATGAAGATTCAAGCAGAGAAGCAGAACTCCTAGGATAGACAGATGATAGATAGATATATGTGTAGATATGTGGATATGATACGTAATTATATACAATATATAACCTCTACATAGATAGAGATGGATAGATACCTATAATATCTATCTTATGTATCTATAGCTTATATTAAGCATATATAGATTATTATAATGCAATGTAGATATTATGGATTATTCACAATGTATAGATAGATATAGATATGGACAGATGGAGATAGATATCTGTGGGTCAATATTTATCTGTCACAGATAGATAGATAAATAGATAGAAAAATAGTTGTTGGCGTATATCTACCTATCCGTTTTTCTGTCTGTATCTATGTACCTGTCATCATTTATCTATGGAGAAATGGGCAAGTCTAAACTCTGCAGGGCTGGGAATCCCCTGGTGGTCCAGTGGACTGCATGCTTTCACTGCCAAGGGTCTGGGTTCAAGCCTTGGTCGGGGAACTGAGATCCCACAAGCCGTGCAGTGCTGCCAGAACAAAAACCAAAAAACAAAAAATCTATAGGGCAGACCAGCAGGAAAGGGGAGTCTGGGGCTGCTCTACACATGCAGAATTTTTCTTCTCTCATGGAAATGTCAGCGTTGCTGTTTCCCCCCAGCTTTGTCAAGGTATAGTTGACGAATAAAAACTGTATGTAGGGCCTCCCTGGTGGCGCAGTGGTTGAGAGTCTGCCTGCCGATGCAGGGGATACGGGTTTGTGCCCCGGTCTGGGAGGATCCCACGTGCCGCGGAGCGGCTGGGCCCGTGAGCCATGGCCGCTGAGCTTGCGCGTCCGGCAACGGGAGAGGCCACGACAGTGAGGGGCCCGCATATCGCAAAAAAAAAAAAAAAAAAAACTATGTATTTGAGGTATACAGTGTGATGATTTGTTGCATGGGTACTTTGTGAAATGAATACCATGATCAAGGTAATGTACACATTTATCACCTCACATAGTTACCATTTTGTGTGTGTGGCGAGAACATTTAAGATCTACTCTCTCAGCAGATTTCAAGTATACAATATAGTATATGCCAAAGCACTCGTGTTTTTCTTGTTCCACTATTCTGCAAAGAAAGGGAAAGGGAAAAAAATTGCTACTTAGTGTAAAGCCATGACTTTCTCTTCCAGAGAGCTCCTAGGCCAGCGCTGGGCAGGAACCTCCTATGGCATAAGTTGATGGTTAGTCAGAAGGAGAAAAGCAAACCAGGATGAAACTAAGAAATAACTGATAAAAATTTAGATTTATTGGGTTAAAGATTTACCCGATGATTAGGTACTCAAATGCTTCTATTCCTTACTTTCCTTAAAGCCAGCAAATAGAGTGTTTTGTAAATTTTATCCTGTTATGGTAATTTTTTTAAAGTTTTTTTTGAAAAACAGAAAGTGCATCACTCTCTATCTGGTGCTAAATGGGCAGGAGTAACATCAGGAGAGCGAATAACCCCCAGGGCCACTGCTACTCCTCACACAGTAGCCGCTTTGGGAAGAGCTGGGAAAGGGTTCAGGAAGTAACCCATATCTCGAAGGGTGGCCGTAAGGGTTCTCAACTTACGAGTGAAGCTCACAGAGCACAGTTCATTAAAAGTTGGATATGTGAACCGTCTTCTCACCCATTTTGCTATGAGTGATGCTTTTTGAAACACATATGTACATTGTCTTACAAAATCCAGATTTAGAGGAGAAAAAAGCCTTAAATGTCCTCGTCATCTTTGTGAGGAGGGATCACGATATCATGTGACATGGAACAAGGCCGAGCTGTTTTATTATCGTCTATGGTTCCAAGAGCTTAGCCTTTTCCAAAGCGTGTCAAAACACCCAGCTTTTAATCAGCGTGATCAGAGTAACTCTTACTAGTTCAGTGGGCTGCCATCTCATCAGGCAATTTGCTCTGCAAGAAACATTTTGCAAACACGATAAAACCCAGAGTTTCCATAAGTCTCTAGAATACAGTCAGGGTTGCTAATAGCCTGTCAGTAAGAGCAGAGAAAATCTTGGAACTGTAATAAAAAAAAAAGCTGGTTTTCTTCCCCAAAGAATTCTGTAGGGGGGCTTCCCTGGTGGCGCAGTGGTTGACAGTCTGCCTGCCAATGCAGGGGACGCGGGTTCGAGCCCTGGTCTGGGAGGATCCCACTTGCCGCGGAGCAACTAGGCCCGTGAGCCACGACTACTGAGCCTGCGCCTCTGGAGCCTGTGCTCCACAACAAGAGAGGCCACGATAGTGAGAGGCCCGCGCACCACGATGAAGAGTGGCCCCCGCTCACTGCAAGTGGAGAAAGCCCTCGCACAGAAACGAAGACCCAACACAGCCAAAAAATAAGTAAATAATTAATCAATTAAAAATGAATATCTGCTAAAATTAAAAAGCTGTAGAAAAATCTTACAAGAAACTTGGGTTACACTGCACTTTTTTGTGGTGGCTATGTGGATTCTGGATTCATTTGTCTCTTCTCCAAGGTCTCACTTACTCTCATTGCTTGAAGCAGCTTAGGCCAATGCTCACTATTTTGAGGAGTATGGTAAAGCAAGCCTTACTAATTTCAGTGATGTACAGATGAGCTGGCTCCCTTGCTACTGTACAGAAAGGAAACTGTGAATCCCACTAGCAAAACCATCCAGGAGGCTTCATGAAGCACATTATATATCCAAGGAAAATGCAGCTCTCCATAAAGTATCTGGTATATTTCCAATCTGTCTTATTTTGGGGAAAAATGACTTAGATCGACATTTATCAACTTTCCAATGATGCAGTTGTGTCATTCAAATCGTTTCTAAACATTACACAGCAGTAACAATTTAAGGCATAGTAATTTAGGTACTGTCCTGCAAATTACGGATAAATTTCACCCTCGGACATACACTGGGCTGTGAAAATCCATGCTTTCTGCATTTGCCAGCCACAGTGAAATGATTCGCTTACAACATCCAGACTATATATTGAAAAAGAGAGTGGTGGGAAGGTTATTGGGAGATCCCACAACTTGTTTGGTTAGATCTAGGAGACCTCTCGAGATGATGGGGAGAAAATAGAATGGCAGCCTCGAGTAAAAGGCTTGGTTTCCCCTATGTGTTCTTATTTTTTTTCATTTTTATTTTATATAGTTGATATAAATGTGTATCTCTAAGCTATAAAAGTATAGTTGATCGACAATACTGTGTTAGTTTCAGGTGTACAGCAAAGTGAATCAGTTATACATATATATCCATTCTTTTCCAGATTCTTTTCACATATAGGTTATTACAGAATACTGAGTAGAGTTCCCTGTGCTGTACAGTAGGTCCTTGTTGATTATGTATTTTTTAACATCTTTATTGGAGAATAATTGCTTTACAATGTTGTGCTAGTTTCTGCTGTATA
Organism: Lipotes vexillifer; assembly: GCF_000442215.2. NCBI lineage: Eukaryota > Metazoa > Chordata > Mammalia > Artiodactyla > Lipotidae > Lipotes > Lipotes vexillifer. The sequence continues at coordinate 2,729,225 of NW_006775372.1, forward strand.
ACAAAGTGAATCAGCTATACATATACATATATTTCCATAGCCCCTCCCTCTTGCATATCCCTCCCGCCCTCCCTATCCCACCCCTCTAGGTGGACACAAAGCACTGAGCTGATCCCCCTGTGCTATGCGGCTGCTTCCCAATAGCTATTTTACATTTGGTAGTGTATATAAGTCCATGCCACTCTCTCACTTTGTCCCAGTTTAACCTTCCCCCTCCCCATGTCCTCAAGTACATTCTCAACATCTGCGTCTTTACTCCTGTCCTGCCCCTAGGTTCTTCAAAACCATGTTTCTTTTTTTTTTCTTAGATTCCATATATATGTGTGTTAGCATACGGTATCTGTTTTTCTCTTTCTCACTTACTTCACTCTGTATGACAGGTCCATCCACCTCACTACAAATAACTCAGTTTCGTTTCTTTTTATGGCTGTATAATATTCCATTGTATATAGGTGCCACATCTTCTTTATCCATTCATCTGTCAATGGACACTTAGGTTGCTTCCATGTCCTGGCTATTGTAAATAGAGCTGCAGTGAACATTGTGGTACATGACTCTTTTTGAATTATAGTTTTCTCAGGGTATATGCCCAGTAGTGGGATTGCTGGGTTATATGGTAGTTCTGTTTTTAGTTTTTTAAGGAACCTCCATACTGTTCTCCATATTGGCTGTATCAATTTACATTCCCACCAACAGTGCAAGAGGGTTCCCTTTTCTCCACACCCTCTCCAGCATTTATTGTTTGTAGATTTTTTGATGATGGCCATTCTGACCGGTGTGAGGGAGGTGATACCTCATTGTAGTTTTGATTTGCATTTCTCTAATGATTAGTGATGTTGAGCATTCTTTCATGTGTTTTTTGGCAATCTGTATATCTTCTTTGGAGAAATGTCTGTTTAGGTCTTCTGCCCATTTTTGGATTGGGTTGTTGTCTTTTTGATATTGAGCTGCATGGGCTGCTTGTAAGTTTGGGAGATTAATCCTTTGTCAGTTGCTTTGTTTGCAAATATTTTCACCCATTCTGAGGGTTGTCTTTTCGTCTTATTTATGGTTTCCTTTTCTGTGCAAAAGCTTTTGAGTTTAATTAGGTCCCATTTGTTTGTTCTTGTTTTTATTTCCATTACTCTGGGAGATGGATTGGAAAAGATGTTGCTGCAATTTATGTCAGAGAGTGTTCTGCCTATGTTTTCCTCTAAGAGTTTGATAGACCTTACATTTAGGTCTTTAATCCATTTTGTTTTTATTTTTTCTGTTTCTTCCTGGTTCAGTCTCGGAAGGTTGTGCTCTCCTAAGAATTTGTCCGTTTCTTCCAGGTTGTCCGTTTTATTGGCATAGGGTTGCTAGTAGTAATCTCTCACGATCCTTTGCATTTCTGCCGTGTCCGTTGTTACGTCTCCTTTTTCATTTCTAATTCTGTTGATTTGAGTCTTCTCCCTTTTTTCTAGATGAGTCTGGCTAACGGTTTATCAATTCAGTTTATCTTCTCAAAGAACCAGCTTTTAGTTTTACTGATGTCTGCTATCATTTCTTTCATTTCTTTTTCATTTATTTCTGATCTGATCTTTACAATTTCTTTCCTTCTGCTAACTTTGGGGGTTTTTGTTCTTCTTTCTCTCATTGCTTTAGGTGTAAGATTAGGTTGATTATTTCGGATGTTTCTTGTTTCTTGAGGTAGGATTGTATTGCTATAAACTTCCCTCTTAAAACTGCTTTGGCTGCATCCTGTAGGTTTTGGGTCATTGTGTTTTCAAAGTCATTTGTTTCTAGGTATTTTTTGATTTCCTCTTTGATTTCTTCAGTGACCTTTTCATTATTTAGTAGCATATTGTTTAGCCTCCATGTGTTGGTATTTTTTACAGTTTTTTTCCTGTAATTGATATCTAGTCTTATAGTGTTGTGGTCAGAAAAGATACTTGATATGATTTCAATTTTCTTAAATTTACCAAGGCTTGATTTGTGACCAAAGATATGATCTATCCTGGAGAATGTTCCATGAGCACTTGAGAAGAAAGTGTATTCTGTTGTTTTTGGATGGAGTGTCCTATAAATATCAAGTCCGTCTTGTTTAAAGCGTGTGTTTCCTTATTTATTTTCATTTTGGATGTTCTGTCTATTGGTGAAAGTGGGGTGTTAACGTCCCCTACTATGAATGTGTTACTGTTGATTTCCCCTTTTACGGCTGTTAGTATTTGCCTTATGTATTGACGTGCTCCTATGTTGGGTGCGTAAGTATTTACAATTGTTATATCATCTTCTTGGATCTATCCCTTGATCATTATGTAGTGTCCTCTTTGTCTCTTGTAATAGTCTTTATTTTAAAGTGTATTTTGTCTGATATGAGAATTGCTACTCCAGCTCTCTTTTGGTTTCCATTTGCATGGAATATCTTTTTCCATCCCCTCACTTTCAGTCTGTATGTGTCCCTAGATCTGAAGGTGGGTCTCTTATAGACAGCATATATATGGGTCTTGTTTTTGTATCTCTTCAGCCAGACTGTGTCTTTTGGTTGGAGCATTTAATCCATTTACATTTAAGGTAATTATTGATATGTATGTTTCTATTACCATTTTCTTAATTGTTTTGGGTTTGTTATTGTAGGTCTTTTCCTTGTCTTGCATTTCCTGCCTAGATAAATTCCTTTAGCATTTGTTGTAAAGCTGGTTTTCTGGTGCTGAATTCTCTTAACTTTTGCTTGTCTGTAAAGTTTTTAATTTCTCTGTCGAATCTGAATGAGCTCCTTGCTGGGTACAGTATTCTTGGTTGTACGTCTTTCTCCTTCATCACTCTAAATATGTCCTGCCACTCCCTTCTGGCTTGCAGAGTTTCTGCTGAAAGATCAGCTGTTAACCTTATGGGGATTCCCTTGTATGGTATTTGTTGCTTTTCCCTTGCTGCTTTTAATATTTTTTCTTTGTATTTAATTTTTGATAGTTTGATTACTATGTGTCTTCACGTGTTTCTCCTTGGATTTATCCTGTATGGGAGTCTCTGCACTTCCTGGACTTGATTATTTCCTTTCCCACGTTAGGGAAGTTTTCAAATATAATCTTTTCAAATATTTTCTCAGACCCTTTCTTTTTCTCATCTGCTTCTGGGACCCCTATAATTTGAATGTTGGTGTGTTTAATGATGTCCCAGAGGTCTCTGAGAGTGTCCTCAATTCTTTTCATTCTTTTTTCTTTGTTCTGCTCTGTGGTATTTATTTCCACTATTTTATCTTCCAGGTCACTTGTCCGTTCTTCTGCCTCAGTTATTCTGCTATTGATTGCTTCTAGAGAATTTTTAACTTCCTTTATTGTGTTGTTCATCATTGTTTGTTTGCTCTTTAGTTCTTCTAGGTCCTTGTTAAACTTTAGCTGTGTTTTCTCCGTTCTGTTTCCAAGATTTTGGCTCATCTTTGCTGTCATTACTGTGAATTCTTTTTCAGGTAGACTGCCTATTTCCTCTTCATTTGTTTGGTCAGGTGGGTTTTTATCTTGCTCTTTCACCTGCTGCATATTTCTCTGTCTTCTCATTTTGCTTAACTCACTGTGTTTGGGGTCTCCTTTTCACAGGCTGCAGGTTCGTAGTTCCCATTGTTTTTGGTGTCTGCCCCCAGTGAGTAAGGTTGGTTCAGTGTAGGCTTCCTGGTAGAGGGGACTGGTGCCTGTGTTCTGTTGTGTGGGGCTGGATCTTGTCTTTCTGGTGGGCAGGCCTGCATCAGGTGGTGTGTTTTGGGGTGTCTGTGAACTTAGTATGATTTTAGGCAGCCTGTCTGCTAATGGGTGGGGTTGTGTTCCTGTCTTGCTAGTTGTTTGGCATGGGGCATCCAACACTGGAGCTTGCTGGCAGTTGGGTGGAGCTGGGTCTTAGCGTTGAGACGGAGCTCTCTGGGAGAGTTCTCGCTGATTGGTATTACGAGGGGCTGGGAGGTCTCTGGTGGCCCAGTGTCCTGAACTCGGCTCTCCCACCTCAGAGGCTCAGGCCTGACACCCAGCCAGAGCGCCAAGACCCTGTCAGCCACATGGCCAGGTACATGGGGAGTTTCTTGCCTTTTGGGAAGTCTGAGGTCTTCCGCCATCATTCTGTTGGTGTTCTGTAGGAGTTGTTCCACATGTAGATGTATTTATGGGGAGGAAGGTGATCTCCACGTCTTACTCCTCTGCCACCTTGAAGGTCCCCCCTCTGATTATCTGTTTTATATAGAGTAGCGTGTATATGTTCATCCCAGTGTCCCCTACGTGTTCTGAAATTTCCGAGAGATCCCTGCAGCCATCCTCCTTCTGACACTTAGAGGTCCGTGAACACCCACCGGGTTGGTGTCTCCACCGTGTTCTGAAGCCCAGAGGGCAGCATACTGTTCACTGCCCTGAGGAGAGGTGGTTCTACTCTCATGAGCGGAAGTATGCTTTCAGTTCCTAAGCTGCTCAGCTCTACTTTGAAAAAATACCCTCAATGTGACCTTTCTTATCATCTCCATACTTCACATCTTCCCTTCGCTGGCTACCACAGGGGCTCCCTAACTGGCCCCTGATTCTGTCCCAGCCCCGTTTATTCTTCACACAGCATTCAGAGCTGCTTCACAGGGCACTCACTGATTTAAGATGAATCCAGAGCATCACTCTTCCATCCAAAGCCTGCCAGTGGCACCCTGACCCCCCCAGAACCAAAGGCAAGTCTTTGCCATGGCCGTTGAGGCTCTAGGTGATGGGCCCATGCCTCCGCATCATCTCCAGCTTCATCTCCTAGGATGTGCATCCTTATTCACTCAGTGCCACTCCATGCTCCCCCCCTGCTGTTTCTTAAGTCAGCCCAGCTCACTCCTGCCCTGAGACTTCCCTGTCGTGCCCCTCTACCCAGAGTACTCTCTCCACATTCCCACTTTTTAAAATATTTTAATTTTATTGGAGTACAGTTGATTTACAATGTTGTGTCAGATTCCCACTTGACTTGCCCCTTCACTTGCCTCAGGTCTGGGCTCAAATGTCATTTTATCAGCATGACATTCTCTGGCTACATTCTATAAACAGACTGTCCTCTTTTCTGCTAAGTTTCCTGTCCCCCATATACTCCATAATCTCCCTCGTTGGTCCTTCTCACGATGCATGCATGCACGTGTGTGTGTGTCTGTATGTCTGTGTCTGTCTGTCTGTGTGTATGTTGCTTGCTGCTGATAGCCCGTGAGCTTGGAGAGGCCCACTCGGGACACAGAGTCCAATAAATATTTTTGAATGAATGAATACATGATTGGGTTAATGTATAGAATGCAGGACACAAGGAGGTTCTAAGGGTCTGAATTAACAAGGGCCTCCACCCTGGTGGATGGTGGATGCAATGGAGGTGGTTGAGTTTTTCTGACTAAAGACCCACAGGAATTTCTAGGACGTATTTGCAGTTCCCTAACTTCTCATGTGGTACATTAAATAAGTAAAATAAGGTTTAGATAGAGTTCTTAACCTCTGTTTCAGATATCCCAAGGTGTTCAGGAAATTAATGAATGTGACACTTAGGGACAAACATTCTTTGAAAGAAAAGACTGCATTAATGAAAGATTAAGCTGCTGCATTTAAAACATGGCAGCCTGAAGAAAATAACTTGCATCGATGATTCTAAGACACACCTACACACACACACAGAGTAATGGGCTTAACTGTGTCCCCCTAAAATTCATACGTTTAAGTCCTAACTTCCAGTATCTCAGAATGCAGCTGTATTTGGAGAGATGCCCTTTAAATAGGTAATTCAGGTAAAGTGACTTCATTAGGGTGGGCCCTAATCAGTATGACTAGTGTCCTTATAAGGAGCAATTCAGGCACAAAGAAAGACACCAGGGATGTGTGCTTACAGACCACGTGAGGACACAGCAAGAAAACCTATCCCCCAAACATAATGGGGTAATACATATGGCTGGCATTCTTGCCACGCTGTTCCTCCCTCTGATCTCATAGTAACTCAGTGAGGTTGGCATTATCATTGGCCCTTTTTATATGAGGAACCAGGTGTAGGTCTACCCACGGTCCCAGAGATGCTGGGAAGGAGCCCGGCTTCAACTCCACAGCATTTGGTCTTGACAGCCGTGCCATTGCTTCCTGATGTTATTTGAGTTAAAAAACAAAAACAAAAAAGGTCACAGGTTTTGGACCCAGACAGACATGTGTTCAAATCTTGGCTCTGCCTCTAATGCAAATTTTGACTGGCAGTCACCTCTTCTGACATGCCTGCATGCAGGAAACATTCTGTACCGCCTGCTTCTTTTAATATCGAATTACTTTTGTTAAAATATTATGAGACGACGTCTCTATATGCCAAGAGATTTATCGAGTATACTTATTCAAAATCATTTGGAACCAAAAACTACTGACCAAAGGGAATTTTCCAATGATGCGATTGCATTTTGCATCATTAGTTTTATGGTCTAAATTAGTTAAACTTGAATCATTTTAGAATATGAGCCTTTAGATCAGCCTGTGAAGCTTTCCATAAATGTCATCATATGCCAAAGAGTGGCAAAAAGATATATATGTATGTTAAAGAGAATATAGGCCTATCTCTTTGAAACTTATAACTGCTTCTATGAATTTATTCCAGTCAAAATTACCCATCTTTGCAAATTCAGCACATGATCTCTTGTATGTTAGCAAAGGACCGTTTTCTTTTCAGAGATAATTATAAGGTATATTAGAAATGAAATGAGAGCTGTGAAGGGTCAGGTACAGTATAATTCTGTTGGGTAACATTTCTTTTAAGATACCACTATATAATATTATCAGGGTAATTATTTTTATAAAAGAAGATTAGTTTCCTTTTTTTTTTTTTTTTTTTTGCGGTATGCGGGCGTCTCCCTGCTGTGGCCCCTCCCGTTGCGGAGCACAGGCTCCGGACGCGCAGCCTCAGCGGCCATGGCTCACGGGCCCAGCCGCTCCGCGGCATGTGGGATCTTCCCGGACCAGGGCACGAACCCGCGTCGCCTGCGTCGGCAGGCGGACTCTCAACCACTGCGCCACCAGGGAAGCCCTAGTTTCCTTTTTTTTTATGCTTCCAATCATTGCTATGCTTTTTAGTAGCCTCAGGGTTCCTTTTCTCTAAATAAAGTGAGGAAAATGTATTTCTCCATTGTTTACTGAAATGTGTAATATGTGAAAGTGTGTATGTGAATGGAATTCTAGGGGGAAAATATGAACTAGATTTTTGGTTCCTTTCTAAAAATTGCCTTTATAATTGTTTTTTTTTGTTAAAATGGAACATTTTATAACATTCTAGGTAAAGGAAGATCAGAGTTTTAGAAATTATCATCATGTTTTAGGCATAGCATACATAAACTGTACAGATCTTTAAGTGTGGAGTTCAGTGATATTTTATGTATGGATATACTTAGGTTACCAATACTCTGGTCAAAATAGAAATATTTCCAGGACCCGGCAGTTTCCCTCGTGGTCCTTCTCGATCGGTATCATCCTCTTACCTAGAAGTTGCTGTCATTCTCACATCTACTTTTATGGGTTAGTTTAGCCTTCCTTAACCTGTAGGTGGATGGGGTCATACAGGGTGCACTTGTTTCCAGCTTTGTCTGCTCATGACTACATCTGTGAGATTCATTCATGGTGTTGTATGCAGCGGTATTTCGTTCTGTTTTTATTATTACTTGGTAATATTTTTTTGTAAGAATGAAGTGTATAATGTTTTTTATCCACTGTTTGGGTCAATCTAGTTTGGAGCGCACATGCATAAACCCATGATGAACGCTCTTGTACTTTTGTTGGACAAGCATATTCTGTTGTCTTAGGTCCACCGCTAGGAATGAACTATGTGGATATTTGTGGGGTAGGTACATGACTGGCTTCAGTGGACACTGCCAAACAGCTCTCCAAAGAGGTTGTCCTATTCACACTCCCACAAGCTGTATAGTTAATTAGCTTCACAGCCGTAGAAATACTTGAGGTGGCCAATCTTTTTATAGTTTCATCCATTCTAGTCTCTGGGTAGAGATATGCATTCTGGCTTTCATTTATATTTTCCTGGTGAGTAATGATCTTGAGTAACTTTTCCTATGCTTTTTGACCATTTAGAAATCCTCTTTCGTAGTGTCTGTTTAAGTCTTTTGAAAATGTTCCATTCACTTGTCTTTTTTGTATGAATTTGTAGGCATTCTTTATATATTCTATATTCTGGATACTGGTCCAGTGTTATCATTTAACTCTCTTACTGATGTCTGCTGATGAACCAAAGTTCTTAATTTTAATGAAAAACAATTTATCAGGTTTTTTTCTTTTGTGCCTAGTGATTTTTGTGTGCAGTTTAGAAATTATTATATACCTCAAGTTCATAAACATATTTTTCTGTTTCTTTCCTACAAGTTGTACTGTTTATATTTTACAGATGGTCTGTAATTTATTTCATATTTATTTGAGGTAGTGATAAAGATTCCTTTTTTATTAATTAATAAACTATTAAAATAAAGAGATAAAATTAATAAGATAAAAATAAATTAATAAAAATATTAATATCCAGTTGAACCAAAATGACTTATTTAATTGACAGTCCTTTCCTCTAATGAATTGATATGACACTTTTTCATAAATAAGTTGACTGTATCAGTGACTCATCTGGATTCTAAACTGTTTGTCTCTTGTGCTACTATCTTGGTTTCTGTAGCTTCTTTTGCATGTCTTGATATCTGGTAAATTATACCACTGACATTTGGTCTGCTTCAAGATTAACCTGGGCGAATGTAGGCCCTTTGATTTTCTCCCAGCTGCCACAAAACTTGAGTAAAGTATTGATAGGGATTGCATTGAACCTATAAATAAAGCTGGGAAGAATGGGTGCCTTAAAAATATCAAGTGCTTCCATCTAGAAACGTGATAGGTTTCTCTATTTAGGTCTTCTTTAAATGCTCTCAGCATTTTGTGTTGTTTCCCGTGTGAAAGATTTCACATAGTTAGACTTACTTCTTGGTATTTGGTGTATTTGATGATGCTGTCAATTATATGTGTGTATTTCTTTCTTTCTTTCCTTGCATTTAAGTTTCAAATTCATTGTTGTCTGTATCACTTTCAGGTTTTCCTAAATCGTGAAAAAAACTATTTGACCGTCAACTTTGGTCAAGCCAATAATAATTGAAGTAATGTTTAAACGCTTCCTTCACTGTACATTTATCAAGATATACAGACAGCATCCTCAGTCCATCTTCCTTGCATCTCACTTGTTTTTCAAAGTAAATGAGTAAATGTTTATGATGACGGTCCCGCAATGAATCTTTTGTTGTATCTCTTACCAGTTCATGTACACACTATTGTTGGATTAGCCATTATTAAGCATAGCTCTAATCATAGCATTTTCTTATCGAATCTCCATAGTGTTCTAATATTTTCAATTGTGCCATTACTCCCTTTTTTCCAGCCTTATCTCTGTTTCATCCTCTTGTGTTTCAGACACCAAATCAAACCATCCACCTTTACACACCTTAGATGAGAACATGTGACCTTTGTTCACGCTGCTTTATGCTTACGGAATCTCCATCCATATTTGTCCCTTCTGTATCCCTCCCTCAAGAAACATGTAGATCACAGTTTGGTTTAAAATAAGTTGCCTTATGAGCCCTCAACCGAGTATAATTAAGTGCTTCTTTGAAATCATGTAGTACACATTTTTCACCGTTACCCATGCAGTACTCATCTGAGGAGGTATTTTCCCCAAAACCTCTTCTGGCACTGTCCAATCCACCTTTGTGTCCCTAACAGTATTCAGTGTAGTCTCTGGCTTGTGGTCAACAGTTAATAAATACACGTTGACTTAAATTTAATTGTAATCAATGCAAAGAGAAGTCCATCATGCACGATGCAGTCTTTTCTGTGTGAGTTTTGCAAGCCATGGGTTCCTGAGCAAACCTTTTGAACTACTGACACAAAAAAATAGGCAAAACTCCATTCTGCTCTGGTTAGAGTATCATTAAAGAATTCTGAACCTTCAGTTTTTTTAAAGCATGTAATTTATGTGCATGATAAAACAGCCCCTTTGTTTCGCAAGTCAACATTCTTAATGCAGCCTGTCAGAATGCATTCTCAGTAAATTGCTTTGATGAACATGCCAGCCCAGTTAGTTTCTTTTAAGGGGAAGAGAAGAAAGGGGGGAAAAAAAAAACTTTTGCAGCAGAAAAAAAAAGAAAGTAAAGAGAACAGGTCTAGACTGTACCGCATAGTTTTACATCCAAGATTGCAAATAATATGGTTTCACACTCTCATGAGCCAGGATTCTGCCTCAAAATTTGCAATTCAAAAGCTCTGTTTTTGTTTTATAACAGATATGTGATTCCGATTTCAGCTTCTGCCTCACATACCCACCCACGAGCAGGTCCCAAGCATGCATGGACTTGATATAATTTTAAATGTCCTCCTAGGAAAGCAGTCCTCAGCTTGACAACCCTGAGTTCTGGTACTTGGAGGTGCTCTGCAAATCTGTGTCCTGGAGATGCCCAGGACAGGATCTCACCCCTAGGACTCCAGGGACAGGATACTGGTTAGTTTTTAACTGACTTTTCTGTATGCAGGACCTGGTATAGCTAAGAGAACCTAGTGAAACTTCCTGTATATATTCTCCTAGAAAATTTAGAACAAAATTCTTGGTTTCCCTCCCCTACCAAGGCTGCTGGCGTTTTCTGTAAAAAAAACATATTGAAAATAGAGTAGCAGAGAGATCCATTTGCTGTTTCTGTCTTAAGTGGAGCTTTGGATAAATGGAGACTTAGCCTAAAACATGTTAATTCACACAAAAGAGAGCCAGATTGTCTCATTATCAATCTTTATAAGTACGTCGATTGTGTGTGTGTACAAATGTTCACATACGTACATTTGGGGAAGATAAGTTGCCACCTCACTTTGGCGCTGGCCATATTGCTTCATTCAGTTAGCTCCAGTCTCTGCACTAAATGTGGTCAGGCTTAGAGGGAGATTCTCTGTTGGAATTCTCCATAGTTCAGTTGAGTCTTAACTAGTGTTTCCTTGGGCAGAAAGATGAAAATAAGGTTTATGAAAGAAAGCTCTGAAATTCTTGTAATACACAATGTCAGATAAACAGTGAAGAGAGATCATCAGTGAATATTGTATTGTGTGTGCACAGTTTGTCACCACGTTTGTTTGTTTGTTTTCTGCGTTAATGTGGCTGTCACTGTCAACCTGACACTTTTTTTCTCCAGGCTTCACGAGGGTCAACAATGCCTTTCCATTAAAGCAGCTGTCAGAATGTCCTCGCCCTGGGTCTGAAAGACATGGCCCAGGATTCCTTTCAAAAGCTTAGAAAGTGGGAGCAGATTTTTGCACCCGATTCGGTACAAATCAGTAGGAGACGTGTCGAGGAGAGAGGAATGGCCTGGGATGCAGGCTGGTGGAAGGAATGGGAGGCCGTGGCCTCCAGGTGCTTCTAGAACCGCCCCCAGGTAGCAGACCACACAGGCCCACCCCTCCCACGGTGGTGCTTTGATCTCTTTAGAGTTGTCTTTCATGCCCGCCCCAGTTTCTCCAGGAGAAATACACACACCTCCACAGGAGACCCAAGGGAAATAGATCAATATAGTCTAAAGGTCGAGACTCACACAGGTTGGTCAAACCTGCTGTCTCCTTTCTCCGCTACTGCTCATCCCTGTGAATGGGCCGTTCGCCAGCCCGGTCACTTCCCTGGAGCAGCCTTTCCATTCTCCAAGGCCGCAAGGCTCCTTCCACTTCCTCGGCCCCCATGCCACACCCAGGCCCACGGATTCCTTACCGCACAGGATAAGCGTGCGGTAAGGCCCCTCTTTCAATCCCAGGCCCCCTATCCCGAGATGCTCCCCCTCTCACCTGAGGCCGTACAAGCATTTCCAAGTCTGTCCTCACTTGACAATTCCACCTTTTCTCGAAAGCTGTTCTGTGAATATTAGCGGGCTGATTCTCAGTCCTGGAGGTAGAGAGGGCCAGGAAATAGGATTCAGTCTGGTGTAGGAACTTGCGCTAATTGGTTGAATCTCAACTCAGCTCTGTCTCTCTGGAAGGTGGATTTTTTTTTTTTTTTTTTTTTTTTTAAGGAGGATCTTGCTTTTCTCAGCGTGAATGTAAAATATGTGGTGACTGGAGATGTTTGGTTATCAAGGCTTTGATCTGTCTTGGTCCAGCTCTTTGTGTCCCAGCGTGAGCAGCTATTTCCAAAGGTACAGACCTGAGATGGGCATCCTGGACCATAAGGGCCTGGCCTGGACCGTATGCAGTTATTTAAGACTGAACGACCCGTCTCTTTATACTCAGGAAAGCCTATTTATGTCACACCAAAGTCCCAAAAGGCGGGGGCCGTCTCTGTTGTTCTGCATTGTGGTTACAGAATCCAGTGTTGGAAATGAGCTTTTCGCTCAGATCTTGGGCACATACTCATTGTATGAATGGATGGATATCAGCAAAGAGATGAGCAAACTGGTCTTCTGATGAAATTACTCTGGTGGGACCAGAAGAAAGGGCAGCCCCACTGCCGCCCCCTGCATTGTGTGGTGGGAGGCACTTCTCCTAGGACAGAGGGATTTCCCATCCCCAGCTGACCCTGAGAGATGCACATACAGCGGCCGAAATTAGAAGTAAGAGGAGAATCATTTGGCCCCCTTGAGCGGAGGACTCCTTCCCTTTTTTGGCTTCATGGAATTCGGTCCTGGGGACAGAGACAGTTGCAAGGGTGACATTTACCTGATCCTGACAGGGTACTGCCTTCCGGTTGCTACTTTGATAAAGGAATGTCAGCTGGGCCAGTCCGTTCCACACACCCAGACTAACTTAATCTGCAGAAAGGTGAGGTTTCGGCACTGGCACTCTAATCCCTTGCTCCGAGCCCCGTACAGATTGACTCCCATCCCTCTGTTGTTGGTGTCATTTCCAGCTTGTTACTTAAGCCTCTTTGGTCACACGAGGCCCATCCTTCTTACTTAGATGCAAGCCCCTGAGGGACACGAGTCAGGGTTTATTCTTCACAGGCCACAATGCCTGCTGAAGATAGACCTCGCCCCAGGACACATGCGTTACATTCATTTTGTTTGCTTTATTGAGGTTAAGTAGTTTGCTTGCAGTGGGCCCCTTATTCAAGGAATTGAGAAAACTTGAGACCTGCATCTATATTCATTTCACAACCAATGTGTGAACATGTGGACGGGTAGCTCCCTGTTCCTCATTCCTTTTTATTTTATTTTTTGTCTTTTTTTTTTCTTTACTGGTGTATAGTTGCTTTACAATGTTGTGTTAGTTTCTGCTGTATAATGAAGTGAATCAGCTATATGGATACATATAGCCCCTCCCTCTTGGACCTCCCTCCCTCCCCCATCCCATCCATCTAGGTCACCACAGAGCACCAAACTGAGCTCCCTGTGCTTTATAGCAGGTTCCCCCTAGCTATCTGTTTTACACGTGGTAGTGTATATATGTCAATCTTAATCTCCCAATTCGTCCCACCCTCCCCTTACCCCACCCACGTCCACATGTCCATTCCCTACGTCTGCATCTCTGTTCCTGCCCTGCAGATAGGTCCATCTGTACCGTTTTTCTAGATGCCACGTGCACGCGTTAATATACAGTATTTGTTTTTCTCTTTCTGGCTTACTTCACTCTGTATGACAGGCTCTAGGTCCATCCACCTCACTACAAATGACTCACTTTTGTTCCTTTTTATGGCTGAGTAGTATTCCATTGTATCCATGTACCACATCTTCTTTATCCATTCATCTGCTGATGGACATTTAGGTCCCTTTTCCTCATTTCTGAGTACGCGTGTGTAATAGGCACACAGCTTGACTTAGACCTGACCTACAATCTAAACGGTTATTTGACATGTCAGTTCTAAGGAACTTGTTAGGGGCATGGTAATTCTGGACATGGTGCTCCAATAGAGCTTTGTCATAATTCCTTCCACAAGGTTCAGGGGGAACCAGGAAGGGTGTGGTTCCAGTTAGTGAAGGCATCTGTGGACTGCCTGCCAGTTCAGACACCGGGCGTGAGTTGAGGCAGCCTCCGTACCTTCGTTGCCGTCACAGTCAAGTGGGGCTAATACTTACCTTCTTCGAGTTATGCCCTCTTACATGCTTTGCCTACTCACATGTAGTTAGTATTTGCAACATGCCTTAAGTTCCTCAGATTCCTGCACGAAGCAAAGTGTGGCAAAGGACACAGCTTGGAGAGCTTTGCAAATTTGCAGCTTGGGAACACTTCAAAGCCTGGTAATAATAGCACATGTCTAAGGTGATTGGAAAGCGTCTCTGTGTTTCCTTTACATCCATTTGCTGGGGATTTGGTTTATATGTCATGACTCCATTAAGTTTCCAGGGGTCTCAGATACCTTAAAATTAAAAGGATTGAATAAGATTATTTTTAATATTGCTCCCATTTGTTGATGCATGGTTTATTTGTGAACAGTGAAAAATCCTAAACCTTATCTGCACTGGAGTATAAAGCATTCGTTCTTATCAGATAACATACAGTTCTCCTTCTAAACCCCGTGGTTTCACGAAATAAGCTGAATTTTCCTCCTTTGACAGAATATTTGAAAACAACATCTGACCTTAGCAAATGCAAGATGGCCAGCATTTGGCTCGGCTATAGAACTGAGACCTAAAGATAAATTATTTTCATTGTTCCATTTAAAAATATTATTCTCCCAGGTGTTTAAATGTATGCAGTACTATTATGTAATTAAACACAGATTCACAAACATTTTCGTATCTTGGATTGTTTGCCGCCTTACAAGATGAGTCGTGTCAGATTAGCTATGGTCTGAAGTAAATACGCGTAATAAACAATACATTATTTTGTAGACTTATATCAAATGTCCCAAGTAGTTTTAGTTACTAATACAACACACATATTTATCCCATGGAGCAATTTCTCTGTTAGACCCTGGCAAGTGAATTGCTGGGAAGTTTCCGGGCATTCCAGGGGGCTGTGCGCACCATGATTTCATTTCAGCGTGGTTTTGTTTGCCGCTCCAAAATATTACAATCAAAAACCAAGTATACAGGAAACAAGATTTGGACAGTGTTTGTATTCTTGCGTGAATAATGTTAGACACCAAAAGATGCCCGTAAAAGTGGATTACTGACAAAATCCTGTATATAGTTTATATATATACACACACATGTGTAGGTATATAATTTTATTTACATATGTATTTTGTTTATAACATATAATCACATACATGTTATATATATGATGATATATGATCTCATTTATATATATATATAATATTATAGTAAAATAGACAAAACAGAAGACCAGTGATTATTGAAAGCCAGCTCTATTTCCATCTCTACCACCTTGCCGAAAGATCAGTAAGCCCAGTGTTTGTAACTGACATCAGTGCATTGGCAAAGGTCACATCTTCTATCATCCTGCGTTCTTCACTACAGGCTCCGTTCTCAGATTCCAGGCCACATCACTTGCACTGAACGCAATGATGAAATGTTTTCTCAAGTGCGGTTTAGTCTGTCATATCCTCTCACTTCCAATATGAGTTAGCATGGACCAAAAGGAAGAGATTAATAGAAAGCAGGTTCTCAGGGTTCCAAACCAACGTCAGGACTTTGTATAAAGCTAGAGAAAGAAGCTTTCTAACAGTGATGGTTAAAATTCCGACCTCCAAATATGAATATCCCAAAAGGCAAATGAAAGCTTCAACGACTTGAATCATTTCAGTTCCTAGAAAGGCTGAAATGGCCATTGAGAACTGATTGTTCCAGTTTGGCTGGGGCTGAATTACCATTTGACATTTTAAATTATTCTTCAGGAAGGTAGTTGTAATTTGGTTGCCTAGCAATTTGGTTTTTTAATATAGTCACTTCGTCTTGAAGTTACAGAATGGTGTCAGTGAGAACAGCTGAGAATAAACTTTGACTAATGACCAAGATAGGAATGAATGATCTTCTATCAATGGTTTCATTTTGTCCTTAAGCCCCATAACATTCTACATTTTAGGAGGTTATTCATTGTACTTTGCATCAGTCCACAGACTATATGCAAGGGCTACAGTATTCTGAATGGTAATACCATGTTATTGTCTTAGTCGGTTCAGGCTGTACAATAGAATACCGTACTCTAGGTGGCTTATAAACAACAGACATTTCTTTCTCACAGTTCTGGAAGCTGGAAGTCTAGGATCGAGGTGCCAGCAGAGTCGGCGTCCGGTGAGTACGTCCTTCCTGGTTCATAGATGGTCGTCTTCTTACTGTGTCCTCACATGGTAGAAGGTATGAGGGGGATCTCTGGGGTGTCTTTTATGGGCACTAATCCCATCATGAGGGTGACACCCTCATGACCTCATCACCTCCCAAAGGACCTAACAGCATCACATGGGGGTTATGATGTCAACATACAAATGGAGGGAGGGTGGAGACACATTCAGTCAATAACTGTTACATATGGTGCTTTCAAAAAAAAGGTTCCTCATCATTATCATTATCATTCTGGCAAACATAGCCTGTGAGGTAGGGTTGCCTATGGGTTGTCGATATAAACACTAATATTACCAACCGGGAAAATGAGAGAGAGTGTGAATTGTGTTCATCCTCCCACCAGGTACAGTTCAATAGTGTTTCAAGGCTGGGGAAGAAAAAAGAGAGCACAACAGTGTGAGATAAAAAAGCCTTCCTCCTCCCTTTTGGCATTTCAGATTATAAATAACACAATGGGAATATGTTCATTATAAAAAAGTATGTATGTCCAAATTTAAGCTAAATGCTGAGGGTTATTGGTATCTCAAAATAATGGATACCTAGGTAGCTCTCCAAAAAGGGATGAAAAAAATATGTGGTTGATTATCTGGAAAAATGTTGCATAAATTCTTTCCTCAACATGAAAAGGGAAGGGCTGTTTCAAACAGTTAGTGTTCATTAATTCGCTTATCCCTTTTACAATGAATTTTTTTTAACTTATTTATTTTATTTACTTATTTTTGGCTGTGTTGGGTCTTCGTTGCTGTGCGTGGGCTTTCTCTAGTTGCGGCGAGCGGGGGCTACTCTTCAGTGTGGTGCACAGGCTTCTCATTGCGGTGACTTCTCTTGTTGTGGAGCACGGGTTCTAGGAACGAGGGCCCGGTAGTTGTGGCTCACGGGCTCTAGAGCGCAGGCTCAGTAGTTGTGGCGCACCGGCTTACTTGCTCCGCGGCATGTGGGCTCTTCCCGGACCAGGGCTCGAACCCGTGTCCCCTGCATTGGCAGGCGGATTCTTCACCACTGTGCCACCAGGGAAGTCCTACAATGACTATTTGTTAACTATCTACCATGTGCCAAGCATTGGGTTAAACATTGGGGAAAAATAGTGAACAAAACAGAATTCCAGGGCTTCCCTGGTGGCGCAGTGCTTGAGAGTCCGCCTGCCGATGCAGGAGACGCGGGTTCGTGCCCCGTTTCGGGAGGATCCCACATGCCGCGGAGCGGCTGGGCCCGTGAGCCATGGCCACTGAGCCTGCGCGTCCGGGGCCTGTGCTCCGCAAGTGGGAGAGGCCACAACAGTGAGAGGCCCGCATAACGCAAGGAAAAAAAAAAAAAAAAAACAGAATTCCAAACACACTTGCTATTTCCCCCCTCATGGAATGTGTATTCTCTTGGTAAGTGTTAAGCAGATGATTTTTAAAATGTGAGTTACGTATCTGTTACCTGACATGAAGGAGTAACTCATGTAGACTTGGGGATCAGCGAGTCATTTTTCTTGAGAGCGACACTTGAACTGAGGTCAGAAGGAGGTAAGTGAAGATTTCTGTGTCAAGACCAAGTCATCTAAGCCAGTTCCTTAATCACACAGATGTAGGCAGTGAAGCTCTGAGGTGGCCGAACTCAGTGACGTTACCCTGGGGACTGAGGTCTCAGTTTTCCAGCTCCATTTCCAGCTGAGTTTCTTCCCATCACATCATGTTTTCTCTTCCAGTCTACTTAATACAGGAGAAACAGTTTAAAATGTTTTATTAGATTTTAATTTCTTTGTCTTAAGCTTTGCAGTTTTCATTGGCTTTTCTTCTGTGTAGATTTAATTCATGTGTGTTTATCACTTGATTGAATTATTTTAATCAAAGTCAGTTAACCAAATCCTTTAAAAATTGAAAAAAAAACCCCACTCTATACCATTTTCTATTACTAACTGCTATCCTGTTAAAATAGCAAAGGAAAATTTGTATCATCGAAGAAAAATCACAGCTCAGAATGAATTTGACCTCCTGAAACACATTTTAGAACACTTAAGTATGTGTGATAGCTCTTTTTGGTTCCTGACAAGAACAAAGACAGATTTATCTAGAGATTTATTAGCACAACATGCTTTTCTGGCAAAATTAGCCGTGGTCTAAGCTTTGAGATTGACAAAATACAAAACAAAACAAGAAATAAAAAAACATTGCAGTTAACCTATTGTTTTCAAGATAGAGCATTTTTTAAAATAATCTACAATGCTAGAGACTTAGGCATCTATTTAAATGTTGGACAATTTAGGGTTCTTCAGTGAAAGGAATTTTAGGTCTCATTTAGAAATGAAAACAAACTTGAATTGTAAAAACTAAAATTCTTGAAAACAAAGTTTACAGTTCTACTTTTGTTCCTTCTAGCCATGTTAAATGGTAAGCTTAGTTGAATTTGAAAGAGAAAAGAACTGATATGGTAAATGTCTTACACACGCTTCTGCCACCATGAATTGCTTAAGACTAGAGAGTGAATGAAGAGTACGAAAGGTCCTAATTGTCCTGTTTCTGGACTGACAGTTTTAGTGTATGTAATGATTTTTTGCTCCGTGAAAATTTCATTGCCAACTGAGGCTGAAATGATGTTGCGTACAGAGTGGGCACACATCTCATCAGTGTTTATTCTTAGTGAGACTGTATCTTCGTCCAAATGCACTACAGCAATGCCAAAAATATAGCAGTCTTTGGTTATTGTGCAAGTGTTAGAATCCTTCTAGATCAAACAGCGTCTATTCTGAGTGTGGGTAGGAACTATCTAGGTGCTCTTCCAGAAAGTCAGTTTATTTCCCCTGGATGGGAAATAAAGGAAAATAACACACGCCTGGGGAAAAAGTGAACCACACATGCAGTAGATGTATGCGTCCTCTGACCTACTCTCCAGCTCAGTCTTAGCAGGGAGGTCAGCCTGACCTTGATGCCTGGATCCTGTTTGTGCCCAGGGGCATTTTCACAGCCCTGTGCTCCCGTAGTTGGGATTTGGAACTGGTCTTGTTACAGGTGCCTGAGGGTCTGCAGTGGCCAATCAAACTGGGTCTAGTCCCAGGTCTCGGATGCCAGCCAGGTTCCCTGCTCACGCTGAGGGCTCTGATCGGAGCCAACAGTAATGGTTTGGAGCACAGCCCTGCCTCCCCTCACAGCCTGGATCTTCTAACCCTCCCATCCTTCCCCCATCAGTGTCTTGGTCCTCCCTCACTCTGAACAGTCATCTTGGGGACATATCACTAATACACACTGATTCCTAGAATTTCACGCCAGGAAACTCTAGATGCTTCCTCATGTGGGTTTCCAGGTATTGGGACAAGGGAACAGTTTGGCCATCGTCTTTCCTGCAGTCTCGTTTTTATGTCAGTGTATCTTCCAGAACGTTGGGCTTGTGAAAGGGGCCATGTGCCCACAGACAGCTTCTCGAGCCGTCGGATCTGTGGGAACACTTCCTAACACAGCCGTCGTAGGCAAAGAAAAGCAGGGCTGGCAGACGTGTGACTCGTCGGCTACGTCACCCCGATCCTCTGCCAGAACCAGGGACGAAGTCTGCTGAAAACTTCATCGTGTTGGTGTTGACCTAGATTAAGGTCTAATTTTGCTCCATTTTACATGATCAAACCTCAAGTGTTTAAGCACCGTCCTCCTAGAACTTCACACAGGGCTGAGTTATGACAAAAATGCGTTGAAAGAGCTCCAGCAGTCCTCCTACATAGATGGTTATGTCAGTAGCAGGATTTCGTGCACTTCCCTTTAAATCATGCGTCTTATCTGATCTTGGGGGCTCACATCTCCTTAACAGGACTCCACACAGAGCAGAGATTAATTACTTCCAGGAGGCTGGAATTAATTAATTAATTCCCGATGGGAAAAGGGACATTTGAAATCCCGACTGGACAACTTACAGTTTGTGGTGAAGTGTTCATTCCGGGGGTGTCAGCTGTTGTATATTAGACATTTTCACACTGCAAACAGCTCAAGAATGACACGTAGCTAGGAATCATACGTGGTGTTTCATCTCTCGTTTTCTGGGAGAGGAACAATCATGGTCTTGCACTGGAATTGCACTTGAGGAGTGAGTCGGCTTTGGGTAAGGAAAAACGCACCCAGCTAAGCTTCTAGAATCTGAAAAGCATGATTTCTAGAGTGTTGGTGCCTGCTTGTAATAATGGCTTGTTCAATTCATGTTACCCTCCCAAAAGGGTAAGGAGGACAGTAGTCAAGCAGAGAAAGCCCACTTTTATCAAGTTTACCTGTTTTACTGGGGTTTCAGGTTAAAAAAAAAAAAAAAAAAAAAAATGCTAGGCTTGTTCAATTCATGTTACCCTCCCAAAAGGGTAAGGAGGACAGTAGTCAAGCAGAGAAAGCCCACTTTTATCAAGTTTACCTGTTTTACTGGGGTTTCAGGTTAAAAAAAAAAAAAAAAAAAGAATGCTATAATTTTTTAAAGTTTGAAAACAGCAGTCTATGGATTAGCCAGGGTTAGACACGATGCTGTTTTCATTGGAACAAGGATGGGTCGCGTCTGCATCCCGCCCTCTGAAAGCTCACAGTCTGTTGCAGAAGAGATACACAGCTGAGTCTCATTTTTTTGTAGATCCCGTATTTGCAGGCCGTCTTACTTAAATTATTTGCAACCCAAATCAGTACTTGCAGCATGTTTGCAGTTATCCATGGATGTGCACAGCGGTAAAAATGTTTAGTTCAGTGCCGCCCACGTCCCTAGCTGAGGTCAGTGCTCTGCCTTTTTCAGCTCTCCTACCATAAACAGGTGTCCTTTACATGGTCTAAATAGTTGTTTGCATTTTTGTTCTTTTGGTTGATGATTTTGCAGCCTAAAATGACGTTGGGTGTGGTGATGAAATACTGAGGTGGTGTTCCTCAGCGTAAGAAGTTCGTGACGTGTCTTACAGAGAAAATAGTGTTGGAAAAGCTTCGTTCAGGGTTGACTTATAGTGCGGATGGACGTGCGTTCAACGTTAGTGTATCCGCAATATATATTCAATAAGGTGTCTTTAAACAGAAGCACACGTAAAACACACATAAAACAAAGTTATATATGGGCAGTGGATGAAAATGTGACCAGACGCTTAGAGGCACATAACCCTGTATTTCCTCTAGGAGCGATGGTTCATTATTTGCTAATTCAGTATTTGTGGTGATGTATGGAATACTACTACCACGAATAATGCGAGTTGACTCTGTGTGTGTGTGTGTGTATAAGCATGTTATCGTGCTACAGGAAGCATACATAGGTGTCATGAGAACACACAAAATAGCCACATCTAGAGAAGGAAGGGCTGTGTGAGGCCCCAACATGACTGTCCTTCATGGCCCTAAGAACACAGCTGTAGATGGTCTCCTTTCTTTGGTGCCCATGGCCTATCTGTAGTTTGATTCTTCCACCTCCTGAGAGGTTACCTGAGCAGTAAGCACTGTCCGGATTGTTTTGCTCTGCTGATAGCTAAACAATAAAAAGGAGATTAAAATATTCTCTTGAATACCATAATGCCAAAGGTTTTACATAGATACAGAGTTGTTTTGGAGCAAAGGCCTTTTGAAAGGTATTACAAGTGCCACATGTGACCAAAGTTAGATTAGTTTCACTTTGAAAATATTAATGCAAAGAGCCAAAGAAAATGGTGCCTCGTAGAAACTCATTTCCTTTTTTCCAGTGTTCCCTTTGTCTAGTACATTATCTGCCCAAGAAGCAGAATGATGTTTTGAAACTATAAATTGGGGAGGAGGGAGGGGTGAACAGGCGGAGCACAGAGGCACTTCAGGGCAGGGAGATGACTCTGTATGACGCTGTCACGGTGGACACATGCCATTGTGCATTCGTCCAAACCTGTGGACTGTACACCACTAAGGGTGAACCCTAATGTAAACTATGGATTCGGGTGATGATGATGTGTCAGTATGGGTTCATCGGCTGTAGCAGATGTACCCTCTGGAGGTGTGTGGACAATGGGGGAGGCTGTGCATATGTGGGGGGCAGGGGGCGTATGGGAGCTCTCTGTGCCTTCCCCTCCATTTTGCTGTGAACCTAAAACTCCTCTAAAAATGAAGTCTAATATATATAGTATAATATATAACATATATACGTACGTAGATTATGTATATCAGGTCAAGCAACTCCCTTGTTTATAAATCTTCCATTATCCCTAAAGGAAAGTCTATATTTCTTAGCATAACTTGGCCAGAAGTTGATCAGGCCACATCTTTTATCATTATCCTTCTGTCATTAGCAGACACAGATAAAGATGTCGTGAGACGTAAAGCTTAAATTATTTTTAAAAAGAATATAAAACTAAAAAATCTGAATTTAGGTGCAGGGCCTTAGAAGAGAAGGGGCCTTCCAAAGATTCATTAGTTTTACAGCAAATTCAATACCAGTCATTAATCCACCGCCAAACTGGCATTCCTTTTGTGCACTGAAGAGGCCAAACCCATTCCCCACTCAGAGAGCTCATATTAGGTCAAAGTTGCATCTTCCTCATCACTCATCGGCTGAAATCGTCACCTTTTCGGAGAGATGGTGCCCTGGGTTCCGTGACTAAGGTCGTCGCACACCACCCCATTGTATTACTCTGTGTAACCCTTGCACACTCTGGAACCGCATTCCCTTGCGTTCCATTCGTTACATTGTAGTACACATATATTAATTTGAAGTGGTAAAATACAGGTTGAATGAATGAATGAATACAGGAAGGAATAAGCCTATCTGTACGTAACAATAAAGAGCATATCATGACAGTGTTACATGCCAGAAACCTAAGGATAAGCCTATGATAACATTAGTAAACACATTGATGAGAATGGTCACGATGACAAAGTTAAAACAATGAGATTCCCTCCCTACTGCACAAAAACAGACATCTGAAAAAGACATTCATTTTAATAAGATTCCTTAGTTAAATCAAAAGTGCTTCCTCCTTTCTTAATCTGAGAGAGAACTAATCTCAGCCTCAGGCGAGGCAGCAAAAGAATAGAAGCCTTTCCAAGCACAGTCGGATTAAGAGAAGTGTTCTGTTATCACCAAAATGTTTAAACCATCTCATAAAAGTGCTAGTCTCTAAAAACCTTAAAGAAAAGTTTGAAAAGGATTAGAAAAAAAAAAAAAAAAAAAAGAAGAGGAATTCACTTAGGAAAGGTACTTACAGAAAAAGGTTTTCTATATCCAAATAACATTCAAAAAAATGCATTAGAAATACTGCATTCATAGTAGCCAGCAAAATAATTGCATTCCCAGGTGGGAAACTTACTTACAAGTACTATGAATGAAAAATATGAAGAAATCCATAAAAGCCAAAGAAGATTAAAGTGCTTCAGAAACTGGAGGCAAAAGTTGTCCCTGAGATGCCTCAATACTGTAGAAATGTTCATACGCCCTAAATTACTGTACAAAAATTCAGAACAACCCCAGCCAGATTCCCTCTGTTGACTTCTAAAATTCATCTGGAGTGAAAGAACAGCCAGAAAAATACCGAAGAGAGAGATGATGGGGCATTGGAACATAGAGGACTATAAAATAAAAACAATAATAAACACATGCTAGAATAGACAAGTAACAAAAACAAGGGTATGGTAGCAATGGAAGCAGTAGTTTGTAAAGCTGGCATTCCAGATCTCTCCTGAAAAGATGGATTATTCTAATGAAAACTGGATACCTATCTCACGCCACACAACGAAATGCATTACAGATAGATGTTCAAAAATTACAAGTAGTAAACAAAACTTTAACACTACCAGAAAAACCAAAAAAAACCAAAACCATAGGTGACCTTCCGTAATGTTCTGTCGAGGAAAGTATTCTCAGGTATGACAATTAGAAATGAAAGTGTAAAGGAAAAACGTGATATTTTATTTATTCTGTATGCAAAATGCACTACATTAAAATTCAAATGGCACAGTTACCTGGAAAGAAATGGTCATACATCAATAAGCAAGAAACTGATATCTTGGGCTTCCCTGGTGGCGCAGTGGTTGAGAGTCCGCCTGCCGATGCAGGGGACATGGGTTCATGTCCCGGTCCGGGATGATCCCACGTGCCGCAGAGCGGCCGGGCCCATGAGCCATGGCCGCTGAGCCTGCGCATCCGGAGCCTGTGCTCCGCAACGGGAGAGGCCACAGCAGTGAGAGCCTGCGTACCGCAAAAAAACAAAAAAAAACAAAAAAAAAAATGGATATTTTACTGGCCCCTCAAAATAGCCTTCACAATCAACAAAACAAAAATGAATAAAGATGTGAACAGGCAATTTCCAGAATAAGACAAAAAATAGCCAATAAACATATAAAATAATCGAACCTCTCTGCTATCCCTCCTGCCAAAAAATAATTTTGCAAGATTTTACTTTTTTTCCTATTATTTTGGCAAAGATTTAACAAAGTAGTAATATCATGTTTTTTTTTTTTAAAAAAAGGGCTATGTATAAAATAGATATAAGAACCTACCGTATAGCACAAGGAACTCTACTCAACGTTCTCTGGTGACCTAAATGGGAAGGAAATCCAAAATGGAGGGGATGTATGTATACGTATAGCTTGTTCACTTTGCTGTAGAGCAGAAACTAACACAACATTGGAAAGCAACTCTACTCCAATAAAAAAAGGGAGGCGGGGCTGAAAATGGAAACATTTATAAAATTTGGTGGTATTATAAATTTATGAATATACTCAAACTTACGTTATATATGTTCACTATATGTTCATTTTTAAAGTGTATATACTCCTTGATAATGTGATTTACTTCAAATGAGCTAGTTTATGAAGATATTTGGGAAAGTACACAAAGATCTAGAAAATATGAATAAATTTAAACATACAGATACACATATCCAGGTATTTATTTTTTTGCGGTACGCGGGCCTCTCACTGCTATGGCCTCTCCCGTTGCGGAGCACAGGCTCTGGACGCGCAGGCTCAGCGGCCATGGCTCACGGGCCCAGCCGCTCCGCGGCATGTGGGATCTTCCCGGACTGGGGCACGAGCCAGTCTCCCCTGCATTGGCAGGCAGACTCCCAACCACTGCGCCACCAGGGAAGCCCCCAGGTATTTATTTTTATAAAGCAAAAAGTGAACCCATAGTTGTTCACAATAGAAAATTATTAAGTAACTTGTCTTACATTCATCTAGTGGATTAGCATCTAGCACTTAAGGGTAATACGAGAACATGAAAGATGCTGTGAAAAGATGTAAATAATACTGTATATTGTTAGGTAAATGTGTAAGAAGATCCAATATGTGCAGATATGCACCTCCAATGTATTCTGTGCCTCTCTCTGGGGGGTAGAAGGTTGAGGCACCCTTGAGGATTGGTTAGTTTAAATTTCTTAAAACATCTTTATACACAAATTGGTTACTTTGAGAGCAAGGAAAATAAGTCATAATATTCACAGTTCAAGTCAAAGTAGCTAACCCGTAAGAAAATAATGTATTCTAGAAGTGTCATTGGCGTAGGCGAGGTTTGTGCGAGCAAGATAGGTGACTAATACTGAGAATAAGTGTGTTGACTTGAGTACAGAAGAGGAAGAAACCAGCTCGCTACTTGAAATGTAAGAGAGGCCTCCTTCACGGGGAGAGAGCCAACCTCAGTGTGCTAGCATCTTGCAACTGTATATCTCGCGATACGGAAACGTAAATGTGCTGGGTCCCTGGAGAATAAAACAATCAGTCCCCCATTCCCTCAAACAACTCCTCCTTCCCTGTTCAAATCAAGAAGAGGAATTATGGGGACTTCCCTGGACGTCCAGTGGTTAAGATTCCACACTCTGAATGCAGGGGGCCCAGGTTGGATCCCTGGTCAGGGAACTAGATCCCACCGGTCGTAACTGGAAGACCCCACGTGCGGCAACGAAGATCCCGCATGCTGCAACTAAGACCCAGCGCAGCCAAATAAATAAATAAACATTTTTTTTTTTAAAAAAAGGAGAGGAATTCTTTACACCCATTACGTCTCAGTTAAGTGCCTTATGGGATAAAGAGATTGACATCTTTTCCCCTGGAATAAATGTTGTTTTGTATTCATATTCTTGCCATAAAAGCATAATGGCATGTTCTGGGGCAAGTCTTTCAGAATTGTCATAATTTTCCTGTCATAATGAAAAACAATTCTCTGAGACTTGGCATGTGACTTGAAGGTTGGACCATGGTGAGACTGAGTAAGTAGGGTCTTGCTGGGTCCACTTAGATTGTGTGAAAGTTTCCAATCTGGAAGAAATAGAGCAGGTCTCTCCGAAAGCTGAGGTGTGAATGATGGAGACAGATGGCGAGTGCACATTTCATAAGGGGCCTGAGTTTCCTAAGTACTGGGGTTCAGGTTTTGCTGGATCCCCATGAAATTTCTTAGTACATTTAAATACCTCTGTGTAAGTGTGTGTGTGTGCACGTGTGCACGTGCTACACTGATGGAGTTTCCATTCCGCACCATCAAAAGAATTCTCATCGTGCATTTTCACGTGTTTGCAGCAAGGCAGAAATAACTCCTTTCTGGGACAGATGGCAAACAGACATCAGTAAGTGACCTGGGCCAAAGTCAAACTGTTCACTTGGCCCTGGTCAGTTCTAGCCCATTCCAACTGTCCTGGGCACCATGGGAAGGAGCAAAGCATTGCTCGTGAGTTGTAATGCTGCGTTGGGAAACAGTTGGCATGCGGTAGGTAGCATACGGATGTAGGTTCTGTGGTTTGTAAGCGAAGAGCACATTTAGTCTGGTTTGTGACTGGTGATGGTGGGGAATATTTTTGAGGAAATGACTGATTCCACCCGAAGTGTTTATTCAGGGAGATTCTGCAACACATTCAGAGCAAGCCAAATGATTAAAAGTCAACGCCCATAACTCCAGGTTGACTTGTTTTATTATTTTCCTGCGTGAAGATGTATGTCAAAGCGTGGAGCCTATCTGGGTGCATTAAATCACCGTTCCAAATTTGCTGGCTTGGAGTTTCCTGTTATTCAGTTTAAATGAATTGGAAAAAAATGGAAAGGCTTTTGGATTTGTTTTCCTGTTTCAGTCAATTCAATTGGGATTAATAAAAGCAGACCCTGAAGCTGTGTTGGGTGCTGCTGTAGGTCTCAGACGACCATGGATGGCTGCATATGCCTCTATGCTGTGTTCAGATGGGCGTCTGGGACTATGAACCTATGCTATGCCCAGAAAATAACAGTTATGGGGCAGTGACTTCTGTCATCACAGCAAAATATATTTTCTTGCTTTTCCATGAAAAATATATGTACAGGTTGCTTCTCAATAGCTGATAAACTAAGCGAGGGACCCCAGAAATGCCAGATGACATTAAAAATATTTTCTTGACATAGAAACTATTTTCTCTTGATTAATATTACAGGGTGACAGCAACTCAGATTTTTTTTTTAGATTCATGCAAGTTGAAGAACTGTTAAAGCATTTTGCAGAAAAACTGTGTCATGCAGAGGTGAGCAGTCACTAATGTAAGCATGCATGTGAGACTCACGTATGAATTTCATTTCTTCCATATCTTAACATTTATCCTCAACAATACCTCTTTCTTTCTTTTTTTTTTTTTTTTGCGGTACGCGGGCCTCTCACTGTTGTGGCCTCTCCCGTTGCGGAGCACAGGCTCCGGACGCGCAGGCTCAGCGGCCATGGCTCACGGGCCCAGCCGCTCCGCGGCATGTGGGATCTTCCC
Organism: Lipotes vexillifer; assembly: GCF_000442215.2. Classification (NCBI taxonomy): domain Eukaryota; kingdom Metazoa; phylum Chordata; class Mammalia; order Artiodactyla; family Lipotidae; genus Lipotes; species Lipotes vexillifer. The sequence goes on from NW_006775372.1 coordinate 2,757,067, forward strand.
GGACCGGGGCACGAACCCGCGTCCCCTGCATCGGCAGGCGGACTCTCAACCACTGCGCCACCAGGGAAGCCCACCTCTTTCTTATAATACCACCACTGTTTAGAGAGTGGGAAAAGGTGGCTGACTACAAATGACCTGAACACAGTCTGGCTACTTCTTTTTCATTAGTTTACAAATGTGTGTTACTGAATTTGTTTCGCATTATGAATGGATGATGATCCGTTGGTTAGACAGGACACTAGGCAGTCCTTACTTCTCATGATAACTGTGTGTCTCCATCTGAGATTTTGGGAACTGTATTTTGATAAGAGTCTTTGAAATTTTCACCAATTATTCAGTAAATTCCAATTCTTGTATTTCTGGTAGAGTATAAATATGTTAAAATTCATCACTTTCCCTTCCCCTTACAATCGCATAACCATAAAGGGACATGGAAGGCAGATGATAATTACCACTCTAACATTCTGAATCTTATTCTGACCCACATAATTATACAGAAGATGTTAAGATCCATAGGAAAAAGGCAAACCCAGTGGGAAAAAGAACCAAGGGATATTACAGACCATTTTCAGAGTTATGAATTGCATATAGCATGGTTATTGACGAAATGCTTAAACTTAAAAAAACGCATGAGAATTAAAAAGAGATGAACTTTTTTAAAATTAAACTATAGTTGATTTACAATGTGTGCCAATCTCTGATGCACAGCGAAGTGACTCAGTTATACACATATACACATTCTTTTCTTTGTCTTCCATTATGGTTTATCACAGGATATTGAGTATAGTTCCCTGTGCTCTACATTAGGACCTTGTTGTTTATCCATTCTAAATGTAATAGTTTGCATCTACCAACCCCAAACTCCCAGTCCATCCCTATCCCTCCCCCGCTCCTCCCCCTTGGCAACTACAGGTCTGTTCTCTATGGCCATGAGTCTGTTTCTGTTTTGTAGATAGGTTCGTTTGTGTCATATTATAGATTCCACATGTAAGTGATATAATATGGTATTTGTCTTTCTCTTTCTGACTTACTTCACTTAGTATCATAATCTCTGGTTGCATCCATGTTGCTTCAAATGGTATTATTTCGTTCTTTTTTATGGCTGAGTGATAGTCCATTGTATATATGTATCACATCTTCTTTATCCATTCATCTGTTGATGGACATTTAGGTTGTTGCCATCTTTTGGCTATTGTGAACAGTGCTGCTATAAACATGGGGGTGCACGTATCTTTTTGAATTACACATTTGTCCAGGTATATTCCCAGGAGTGGGATTGCTGGATCATATGGTTATGGTTATTCTATTTTTAGTTTTCTGAGGAATCTCCATATTGTTTTCCATAATGGCTGTACCAACTTACTTTCCCACCAACAGTGTAGGCGGGTTCCCTTTTCTCCACACCCTCTCCAGCATCTGTTATTTGTAGACTTTTTAATCATGGCCATTCTGACTGGTGTGAGGTGCTACCTCATTGTAGTTTTGATTTGTGTTTCTCTGATAATTAGTGATGTTGAGCATCTTTTCATGTGCCCACTGGCCATCTGTATGTCTCCTTTGGAGAAATGTCTATTGTCTTCTGCCCATTTTTCAAGTGGGTTATTTTGTTGTTGTTGAGTTGGATGAGCTGTTTGTATATTTTGGAGATTAAGCCCTTGTCTCTCGCATCATTTGCAAATATTTTCTCCCATTCTGTAGGTTGTCTTTTTGTTTTGTTTTTCTGTTTGTTTGTTTTGTTTCTTTTTTAATGGTTTCCTTTGCTGTGCAAAAGCTTGTAAGTTTGATTAGGTCCCATTTGTTTACTTTTGTTTTTATTTCTATTGCCTTGGGAAACTGATCTAAGAAAACATTCGTATGATTTATATCAGAGAATGTTTTGCCTATGCTCTCTTCTAGGAGTTTTATGGTGTCATGTCTTATGTTTAAGTCTTTAAGCCATTTTGAGTTTATTTTTGTGCATGGTGTGAGAGTGTGTTCTAACTTCACTGATTTACATGTGGCTATCCAACTTTCCCAGCACCACTTGCTGAAGAGACTTCTTCCCATTTTATATTATTGCCTCCATTGTCGAAGATTAATTGACCGTAGGTGTGTGGGTTTATTTCTGGGCTCTCTATTCTGTTCCATTGATCCATATGCCTGTTTTTATACCAATACCAAACTTTTTTGATTACTGTAGCTTTGTAGTATTGTCTGAAGTCTGGGAGAGTTGTGCCAGACTTTTCCTTTTTTTTTTTTTTTTCCCCCTCAGTATTGCTCTAGGAATTCTGGGTCTTTTATGGTTCCATATAAATTTTTGTATTATTTGATCTAGTTCTGTGACAGATGTCATGGGTAATTGGATAGGGATCATATTAAATCTGTAGATTGCTTTGGGTGGTATTGCCATTTTAACAATATTAATTCTTCCAATCCAAGAGCATGGGATATCTTTCCATTTCTTTGAATCCTCTTTTGTTTCCTTTATCAAAGTTTTATAGTCCTCAGCAAATAAGTGTTTCACCTCCTTGTTCAGGTTTATGCATAGGTAATTTATTTTGGCGGCATTTTATTTTATTTTATTATTATTATTTTTTTTTGCGGTACACGGGCTTCTCACTTTTGTGGCCTCTCCCATTGCGGAGCGCAGGCTCCGGACTCGCAGGCTCAGCGGCCATGGCTCACAGGCCCAGCCACTCCGCGGCATGTGGGATCCTCCCGGACCGGGGCACAAACCCGTGTCCCCTGCATCGGCAGGCGGACTCTCAACCACTGCGCCACCAGGGAAGCCTGGCGCCATTTTAAAAGGTATTGTTTTTTTACATTCCCTTTCTGGTATTTCATTGTTAGTGTGAAGGAACGCAACCGATTTCTGATTGTTAATCTTGTATCCTGCTACTTTCCTGCGTTCGTGTATTAGATCTAGTAGTTTTTGCATGGAGTCCTTAGGGTTTTCTATATATAGTATCATGTCATCTGCACGTAGTGACAATTTTACCTCTCCGCCCCGGAAGGGATAACATTTTAATCCATCGGTTTGAAAAAAAGTCAACAAAGAAAGGTAATATGCAATATTGGAAATGGGAAATTGGTATTTGTATGCACCATTAGCAGGAGTGCGAAGTGACAAGGCATTAGTGGAGGAGCATTAGGGGAGAATACCAGTTTTGAATTTGCATACTTGGGATAAAGAGTTCCATTAAAATTTTTCAAAAATTGTACCACAGTCACACCAGATAAATAGACAAGATATTCTTTTCAGTGTTGTTTTGTAAAAGTATTAATAGTAACCTTCCTAAGAGACCAACATTGTAGTGCTGGTTAAAGAAATCATACATCATCATGAGGAGCTGCTAAGAATTGCTAAGAAGGTGATATATCTCTGTTGCCTACAGAAAGTTATTATGTTTTTAAATTTTAAAATAAATAGTACAGTAAATTAAGCATGGTGCAGTAAATTTAAAAACTAGAAAATATATGCATTCAGGGCAATCATACCTGCACCCTCTGTGTAGAAACACAATGTGTACTAGGCTAGGCATGTTGTATATTTTTGGAGGGACAGAGGAATTGGGGTGGGGGGATAAAAGTACAAAGGCCAACTTTTCTTTACATAATTCTTTTTTTTATTTTTGAAATTCTTTTTTATTTTTAATATTTTATTTTATTGAAGTAGAGTTGATTTATAATATTGTGTTAGTTTCAGGTGTACATCAAAGTGATTCAGTTATATATTTATATACATATATTTTTTTCAGATTCTTTCCCATTATAAGTTATCATGAAATATTGAATATAGTTTCCTGTGCTGTACAGTAATTCCTTGTTGCTTATCTGTTTTATGCATGGCATTGTAGTATGTATCCGTTAATCCCATATGCCTAACTTATCCCTCCCCCTTCCCTTTCCCCTTTGGTAAACCAAGTGTTTGTTTTCTGTGTTTGTGGGTCTATTTCTGTTTTGTAAATTAGCTCATTTGCATTATATTTTAGATTCCGCATGTAAGTGATATCATATAATATTTGTCTTTCTCAGTCTGACTTACTTCATTAAGTATGATATTCTCTACGTCCATCCATGTTGCTGCAAATGGCATTATTTCATTCCTTTTTTATGGCTGAGTAATATTCCATTATGTGTGTGTGTGTGTGTGTGTGTGTGTGCGCGTGTGTGTGTGTATACACGCACACACACGCACACATATCACATCTTCTTTATCCATTCATCTGTCAATGGAAATTTAGGTTGCTTCCATGTCTTGGCTATCGTAAATAGCGCTGCTGTGAACATAGGGGTGCATGTATCTTGTTGAGTTAGAATTTTCTCCAGTTATATGCCCAGGAGTGGGATTGCTGGATCATATGGTAGTTCTATTTTTAGCTTTTTAAGGAACCTCCGCACTGTTTTCTATAGTGGCTACACCAATTTACACTCCCACCAACAGTGTAGGAGGGTTCCTTTTTCTTCACACCATCTTCATCATTTATTTGTAGACTTTTTAATAATGGCCATTCTGACCGATGTTGAAGTGATGCGTCATTGTGGTTTTGATTTGCATTTCTCTAATAATTAGCAGTAGAACATCTTATCACCTACTGGTTGGACATCGTTATGTCTTCTTTGGAGAAATGTCTATTTCAGTCTTCCGCCCATAAAATTAATTCTTATTAATTGAACTTGTGGATTAATTTTAAAAAAACACAAGCAATATATTTTCAGTGTTGTTATGAAAAACACAAAATTGTAGACACCTCTTATGTAACTCTCCAGTTCATCTTCTCTCAATTGGGGAAACTACACAGCATAATCTGGCAATGATTTTGCAGTTTGCACGATGTAACCTGAATGTCACTCTATATGATTATGAGTGTAAGTTACCATTCACTTAAATAACTCAAACAAGGGGCTTCCCTAGTGGTGCAGTGGTCAAGACTCTGTGCTTCCAATTCAAGGGGTGCGGGTTTGATCCCTAGTAAGGGACCTAAGATCCCACATGCCACACAGCATGGTTGAAAAAAGAAAAAAATATTTTTTAATTTAATTAAATAACTCAAGCTTTCGCTTAATTATATAAAACGAGATTGTTGCCC